>NC_061516.1:24242500-24447500 GCF_022379125.1 Scophthalmus maximus
TTCGAAAGTGTGTTGGTTGTTTGTTTCCATTCGAGAATCGCCCAGTTGCTGTCGAGCTTGTATACCTTTTCATCTGGGTCTTTGAGAATTCCTTCCAGATTTTTTTTGCTGCCACCCTCAATGACCTTGATCAGCCAGTTGCAGAGTTCAAAAAAACATTGTCTTTTGGTTTCCCCTCGCGCTGTGGCCTCCATTGTTTATTTAGTCATTCTCAGGCAGTTTTCCAGCTAATCCCCCGTCATCCCCGGCAGGGGAACGCAGAGGGGCAGCCGGGGCCTACATCACAACTCCGAAACCCGACGCAGAGCTGCAGCCCACAGGGTCGCAGGTGGATATCTCGCTCCTTGATGTTCTATCTCCAGGCTCCCGAGAGCGAATTCCGAAAACGCATTCTTCTCACATCCAGAGAAAGAAAAGTAAAAGCTGACATTGCCCGACATCTTTCCACCAGAACGAGAAAAACACATATTTGTGGAGAGGATTCTCTGTTTTTGTGCCAATTTCATATTGGCACAATGCTCAACTACATCTGAAATAGTGTAATATATATTGTGAGCTGGCTGACAGCAGTACAAAGAACAAGTCTACATGACAACTAAATTGTTAATTTTTTTTTTTTAAATTTGCCAAAGCAAATCTAATGAACATTTAAAGCCACTTTAGTGATTACGCTTGGGAAGATAAAAACTACTTGATTAAAAAGATACAAATTTATAGGAGATTAAATTGTAATCCGTGTCTTCCGTGTCCGAAGTCAAACCGGTTGTATGTCCAACATCCTCCATGACTTTTGTACTGCTAAAAAATCTTATATTTTAAACCTGGCTAAAGCCCAGGCAAACCTGGCTAAACTTAGGCAACCTTTAAGTTTGAAGGAAAAATTGTGGTGATGATTGATAGAAACCATCTCTGACTGTTGGGAGGAGACGTCACTCAAACCATTTATTCCAGTGAATCAAATGCTTTGTACAGTAAATCCAACCACTCATGAGCTTTCTTCTCTGCAGTTTTTCAAGGCTAAAGTTAAAACATCACAATACATATTTATATTGTTTTGGTCCTTTTTCTTAAAGACATTTTCTCTACAATCCTCTGACAGATCTATCTTCTGTCAGGAACACATAAAATAAAGCTATTTTAATAGCAGACCAACGTCTTAACAATGAAGATTAGCATTAACAAAAGTCTCTACATCATCAAATATTTATTTCGGTGGCTGTAAAAAAGTACAATCTCCTTTTAGCACACACGCTAGTTCAGCACACTGCCTCTCTGACTGTGAGGAGCTGCTGTCCAGTGTTTGATGTCCGCCGTGGCCTCAATACGTCTGTTGAAAAATGGCCGACATTGCGTAGTGTGTGTGTTTGGGTCCGACAAACCTAAATCCCACTTTACTTGTGGGGACCAAAATGCTGGACCCCCACAAGTTCCAGTGGCTCTTTTGAGGGGTTGCAACTTGGCAGTTAGGGTTTGGTATTTAAGCAAGAATAGTCTTGTTCAGGTAAGGGTCCAGTATATGAAGCGTACCAGTGACGGGTCCCCGCAAAGACAAGTATACAAGGATGTGTGTGTGTGTTTGTGAACACATGCCATGACGGATGAAGGTTCACTTCCCCGTGCACACCCTGACACTGTCCCATCTGCTCCCTCTTTCTTCCATCCATACCTTGTTTTAGCCTCTGCGACCCCTCCACCAGCCCCCCGTTTACCCCTACCCGTCCTCCCGTGGCTCAACAAATAGTTGTTGTCACGTCCCCCGACTGTAACAAACGAGAGATCGCCAAACGCGGCCATTAATTAGGCAGCACCGCTCGCCCTGCAAAGACGATCACAGGTGTTCATTCTTGCATTCCATCACTCAAATTCTCGACGTATCCCTAATTCGGTGTTGAAGGGGGGCTAAATGCTCATCCAGCCGGCTGCGTGGCAGATAGCAGGCTAACATTCAGCTATCAATCACGGAATACATTGTGAATGGAACTGTATTCAAACAGCGCTTTTTTCTAGTCACTCAAAGTCACCTTCACCTATTTGGGCATTTAGGGCGGCTTTGGCTCAGGAGGTAGAGTCGTTCGTCCTCCAACTGGAAGGTTGGCAGTTCGATCCCAGCTTCCGCCAGTGATGTGCTATGAATATTCAAGAACATAGGATGTTTTGAACTGACAGATTTTCGAACAGGGATTCCCCCGAATGTTCAGGGTGACAGCAATGTTCATTAAGTATGTAAAAGTGCAGTTGACAAAAAAAAAAGAATCTTAGTCAAATGAGAGGTCGAGGAATTTGAAATCTTTGACTTTCAGGCTGCAGCCAAAAGCCCGACCAAATAATAAGTTTTGCATTAATCAAACCATACTGAGCTTGTCATCTTTTCCCAGGAGATCACTGACTGTACTTCTGACTGCATAGGAAATGGTGCAGTAAAAAATAGTCGATAATTACCTTGGAAAATCTTGAAAAAAAAAATGTATTCATTAGAAGGAATAAATATGGTGGATAATTACATAATCATTTTGTGAGATGATGGACCCAAGGGCACATAAATCATAACGAACTTTATCACCAATACTTCTCTTAATCGTGAGGTATAAAGTAGGAGGAAAATGGAAATACTTTAACAGTGTACTTTAGTACAGTACTACTGTAAATGTTCTTTACACCTCTGACTCGTGAGCACGGTCTTGAGAAGCTATGACTGACCGTTGCTTCCTGCACTCTGCACAGTAAATAGTCTAATTCCTCATGAGTTACACGAGACTTCGGGTCAAGTCCATCCTATGAGAATAGACCTATGCAAAATACACAGAGGCATGGTTCGGAATAGTTTGTGTGAGATCATTCACACTTTTTCAGAAGGTCTGGTTTGTTTTTTAAAGCTCATTCTGATGTCGTGGCTCCTTGAGAATGTGGTTGGAAGTGGAAGAAAAGGCATATTTATTAATAAACATCTGCCTTGTCAGAGGTGTTTTGTTCCATGGGAGGTGCAAATCTGCTAGAATAATTTCAGCAGCTACTCAACAGTAATTTTACCAAGTACCTACTGTATACAAGCAACTTGCGACGGTGCATGTTTAGGTTTATCCCTTAATTTTGGGAATCACTACATTTGCTATTGATGTTTTTTTCAATGCAACAATAGAACAATGCACCCCAGGTCATTAGCTCGAAATTGAAATTGCATCTCTTCCTTTGGAGGGGGGAAGTGGAACCGGGGCATGATTTTCTTTCAATGAGCCCTTAGATCTTTTGACCACCAACAAATGTGCATTCAAAACCGAGCACGGGCGGAGAGAGAGAGCGCGAGTGCTTCTGTGGTAAGACTTCATTGTTGATATTTTACTGACTTAATGATGACTTCTTCCCAGCTGCCTCCCACACACACAGTCACACGCAGAACCTCGGCTTGTGTATGTTTCATCATCTCCCGGATGTGCAGTGCTGCACCAGACTGACTGAGCAGTAGGAAGTAGCTGGGGCTTCATTCTCCTTTTAGCCATGTGCCAGAAGTAATCTACTGACGCGTCCCCTTCCTCAAATATGCAATATAGACTTTGACATCGGAATGAGAATAAATGAATATGATATGGGTTCAGTTCCTGGCAGCGGGGCCTTCAGCTTAATTTGCCAGGTCCTCCGAGGAAAACGGATTGTGTAGTGAAGTCGGATGGGGTTATGTGGGAATCCAGGGTTTTGGAATCAAGAGTCCCAGTTTCTTTTTATAGCGTGGACCGTGGTTATTTGTATTTGGAGCATCCTCGAGGCTTGGCTGGGCATGAAACACTCCCAATGAAGTGGTCAGTAGAAAAGTCAAAGGGTACACAAAAATAAAAAAATGTAGATAAAACCTTGAGACGTTAACTCAGATTCCCCGGAGGTCTGGACGGAGTGCTCCGTTTATGAACAACAGCGGAGTTTCACAAGTTGAGGTATCATATGGATGTGGGGTTCGACTGTCCCACCCAGAGACGGAGTTGTGTCTGAAGTCACTGTGAACTTGTACTTTATTAAATCAGACCACAATCTCTCGCCAAACCTTCACCAAGTTCTGTGAAACATAACCATGATAAGTTTAATGATGCTTTAGTCAATATTAAACTGTAAGACTGGTGGGAAACAAAGGGATTTCTGTGAGATGTTAGTTTATACAAAACATGATCTGGTCTTAAATTTAAGTTTGTATTAGAGGCCGACCAATATCGATATTAGGGAGCACATGATTTCTGCTACAATACATTCTCCGATATATATATTTTAAATCTTTCAGTGATTCCTACGGTGTTGCTATCAAAACTTTTTGAGAAACTAATTTATGTGAGTGTGGCTTGATATTTTTGTTTTACCATAAACTTAATCATGAATAGCTATAAATAGAAAGAAAACACAAATACAACCAAATATGTAGAACTTGAATCAACAAAATAAACATAATTTATCTTAAAATTTGTAAACATGAATGCAAATCTTTCTCTGTATTGTTTATGCTGTACAATTAAAGATTTAACATCGGTAAACATATGTGTTTGCTACAAAATATATTTGCAATTGCAGCATAGAAACATAATTTCGAGGGATGTGTTGGGAAGGAGTTGTGGTTAATAGAGAACTGTGTTTTCGATAAAGATGTTGTCTGCCATGTGCGAGCACGTCAGTCTGCCTCTGCGTGTTTTTCTGTGGTGATTAGGAAGCTTTTAATCCTTCATGGCGCGACCTCCCTCTCATCAGGCTGATGGACTACTGAGATACTGAAAGTCGGGGCACAGAGTTCCCTGCGATCATGAATAGAATTAGGCTTTGGTGAACTGAAGATGCATGATGTGCTGTGATCAAATTGAATGGCTGTCAGAGTTACCATCCATTTTTTTTTTCTCCGTTCAGTTTTGCCGCTCTCTTCATGACCTTGGCGTTTTGTAGTTGCTTGCAGAAGATTGATACATATTTCTTTATATAAAAAGGGCGTTGTGTGTTGTATTTGTTCTCGGACATTGTGCAGATAACACCCATGTATTTGTAACAAAACCATGAAATTAAATTCTCCTGGTATTGATATAAGAAAAAAAAAAAAAAGATGCTAAGAATGGCAGCAGAGGGTGAGCAGGTTTATACGGTAGCTGCTAAGAAGACCCAGCTAAGCCGGGGAGAGTACAGTTGCCCGCCCCCACTTCCAGCTGCACATTCCTCCATGCCTGGTTGCCTCGGCTAAGAGTAGTCAAGTGCAATGGAAATCCCAGACGATGCCGAGGTTTCCATTCTCACCTCACCGATCTCAACCTCACTTCCAATTCCCAGCTGGTCGCTGACCAACCTGCTGGCTCTCACCGCTCCTCCTCTTCGCTCTTTCTAACACCTCAGCAACCGCATCCCCTCCCTCACTGCAGCCGGCGCTACCTCCCCCCCCCCCCATTACCGCACAGGTTGTGAGAGGAAGGAAGCTCACCCACTGGCCCATGGCAGGTTATACTCAAACATATCTCGAACAATAAGGGCTCAGTGTAGCGTGAGTGCACGGCCTGGTGCACAGGGAAGTTGAGGCTTGCAAAGATGTAATGTGAAAAAAATAAAAATAAACTTTGTCTTACGTGCTAACACAGACACATTTTTAACTGCAGCTGGAACATACAGTTGATCCGAAGGAGTCTGTGATCATGAATCATGTGATTTATAAGATTATCATTATCAACCTTATTTAAATACTGTAAATAAGGTTGGTTTTTTTTTGTTAATATATGTTTGTGAAACTTTTAGAGCTGGCATTCTTCAGCAATTTGAACTTGTAAGTATTTTTGTGTTACTATAAGGTCCAGTCAGGTTTGGGTCAAAATGCTTCTATTGTATTCCATTGGATTATGATACAAATGTAATATTATCTGAATACTTTTTGGATGACTTCAAAATCAAACATTGAAAATATTGCAAAATATAGACAAACCAAAATCCATTTAAAAAGTAAATAAAAAAGGAATGAATGTTCCATTATCATTATCTAGAAATCATAAAATGATTTAATAAAACATTAACAAAACCTTAGAGGAGTAATGCACACAGTAATTTATTGAGTAATGTATACAGTAATATGCATTTGTTATACAGAAGAACATTCAGCATTCAGAAATCAAATCTACCTCAGAAACAGATGCTAGTATTAACATTAAGATGATCAAAATTCTTATGTTTTAAAGACAGAATCAAAATGTAAATATAATCTAATTTGCACATTTTTCCAAAATATAATCTGATTCTGATTATAATTACTTATTTTTAGTATTCTGATTATGTAATCCACATTATATACCCAACCATTGCTACCGAAAAAAAAACAACCTAGTTTGATACTGTCAGGTAGTAGTGAATCTGTGATGCTGGCATGATTGTCAGTCCAGTTATGTTGGATAAAAAGAAACATGCTACTCATTGAGTCATCATGTGTAGAAACTGGCAGCAGCCGTGTACAGTACAACCCGTGGAGGAGTGAGTGGCATCCTTGTGGACCTGGGATTTTATTATTATCTTTTTTTTTTTTTTTTTTGTAAATCCCGGATACATTTCATTAGCCGCTTTCACCTTAAAGTGTGTTTACGTGTGTGCACAACTACATCTCAGTGGGCGTATTTAAAAAAAAAAGAAAGACATCTGGAGACAAAGCAGTTACTCAGGCAGAAAAAGCAAAACAAACCGGGCATTTGGGAGGAAAACAATTCCCACTCTGCCGTTGAGGGAGCGAATAATTCATGGACGCCAGGCAGGAGAAAAAACACAACAACCCCCCCCCAAAAAAAACCCAAAACATATTTAACAAATGATTTCATGAGAGCAATAAAGTAACACGCACAGGAAAGAAACGGATAACACAGATGTTCTGCCCCGATCTTTCATCCGAGTCTGTGCATCACATACATCTTAGGGACTCTGCACGGCCATTTGTTACTATACCTATGAACATTTAAAGACGTCGACTGTAGGAAGAGGAAAACTGCTGCTAGTCTGTTGGTTTTCTCAGCCAAATATGAACCACAGAAAAGGCCCGGGCGTCAGATGCATAATTATTTTCGAGTTCATTACTAAAACGATAAATACAAAGACAGAACATATCCGTTCTCCTTGTTGGATTGGTAGAGTTGCGTGTATGCATGCTTTAGTTTTATAAACCTCAGTCACATGTTCACAAACCTGTTTTCACTGCTTGCATTTAGAGAAAAATACTGTGGATGCTAATCAGCCCTTTGGTATATGAATGTGTATCATCTCAGGAGTAAAACACTGCAAAGGAATTTAAAAAAACTAAAACAAAGTTGCACTGCAAAAAAAGGAAAAGCTAAAATAGAAGAAATCTACAATGATTTTGAGGAGAAAATTTAATGATCTGTCCGTGCAGCAAGACATTCTAACTCGACAAGAAATCTTTTAAACAAGACATAGTCATGATCAATTCAAGAATACAATACAAATTCAAAGATAGAAACAAATAAATAACTTTTAGAACAAGATAAACATATTTCCAAATTTTCAATTTAAATCTTGGCAAGCACAAAGCAATTTGACCATGACCCGAAGGAGAAGCCTCGTCAGCACAAACCAGCTGTGGACAACGGAGATTGTGAGAATTGATCACACTTTATAAATCAATGTAGACTGTTTTGCTGTTTTAACCCCATTCAACTTTATTTTTCTTTATTCAAACGCATCAGGATTGTTTGATAAAACTCGGTCACAACTCAATCTCTCTCCACACGCATGCACACAACTGACACGCATGGAAACTTTCAACTGACACATGTAGGCCGCAATATTCACGGTGAGGATCTAAAGGGATGCATCGATGGAGAGGCGAGGGAGACAGCTGTTGGTTGTCAGGTCTGGTCATGATCTGCTGGTTGATTAACGCAGATTTTTTTTGTGAGTTGTGATGTTGCTGCTTGACTCTCCTGACGGGGGTATTTATTAAAAGACCCTGACCTGCGCGTCACTGCAGCCTGTTAGTGTTTGCGTCCTCATGAGACTCTGCAAACTCTTACACTCTCACCCTACATTGTGTGTTTTATTTTAAATGAATAAGAGTTCATGTGTGGGGAATGCTCTCATGCTTATATTACTGATGAATCGGGCTCCACATGTTTTGACACAGCAGCAACTGCCAGTTGCACTGTTGGCGACGGGCGAGGAGTGTTTTCTGTGTCCGACTCTTAAAGGGGCAGTTAGTGATTTTTGGAAAAAGATTGTTTTTTGTAGATTTTTTTTGACTGCACTGGTCGGCCTCCCATACCCGCAGCCTCGGGTATGGGAGGCCGACGACGGGCTTACCACGTAGAACCGTCAGCTAGCAGGCGGCAAGGAAATATTTGGCCGATTTTTGACCAAACGTGTATTGGATTCAAAATCACTTACTGCCCCTTTAAGGCAAGATCTGCCCAATAATGCACTGAAGCGGATTGTTAGTAAGTCGTCAGTGTTTTTCTCTGCAGGAAACTGTGGCACTGCAACCGAGTTACACCCAATGGAACAACTCTCTCTCCTGGGCTTCCACGTCAAACAGTGCAGCAGCTGTTCCACCATTTTGCCGCCGACTGCCGCTCTCACACGCCCCCCCCCCCCCCTCCCTCCCCCTCCCTCTCACCTGAGGGTGTGATTAGCTGAGTCGATTAGCGCGCACTAATCAGGCTAACACACAGACTGACAGATGTAGAATGCCAAAAATGACTTTTTTTCCCCCCCTACTAACTTTTTTTCTTTCCCCAAGTGATTTCCCCAAATTAGTGAAAGGACGGCTTGCCGCTATTCATCATCAGAGTAATTGTTGGTGTGTGTGTGTGTGTTGCACCTTAATGCATCGTGGAGACAGTCCTGCGTCGGCACGAGCTTCTTTTGAAATGAATGAACCTTCAAGTTGTTCCCGAGCTTCCGCAGCTTTTAATGTCGTTTCAGACGAAAAAAGCAGACGAACCGCTGAAGACGTTTTTGTTTGGAACTGATTAAATGCCACCGACCACGCTGCTTTTGTTTACCTGTGCAGCAGCAGGAGCGACGACGAAACTGAAGGGGAGAAGCTCATAGACGAACACAATGTATATTGTTTGTTACCTGAATCTGTCCTGAGTGGATGGAGACAAAAAAAGTTACCTCCAAACTTCCCCTGCAATGTTTTTATATCATTCTCTGGAGGAGATACCATCCAGTCATCCATCGTCTACCGCTTTATCCACTTAAATGACGCGGGGGGGGGGGGGGGGGGCAATCCAAGCTAACATTGGGCGAGAGGCGGGGTTCACCTTGGACAGGTCCCCAGCCTATCACAGGGCCACATACAGAGACAATCAACCACTCACTCTCACATTCACACCTACGGTCAATTTAGAGTCTCCAATGAACCTAAATTCAATTCAATTCAAGAAACTTTATTTGTCCCCGAGGGGCAATTCAAGGGCACAAAGGGGAGTTGAACACAAAAATAGAAACAACACAAAAACCAAAACAACAGCAAAAACAACGCAAAAAAGCAAACAGCTGTACAAATTAAAATTAAGGCAAACAAACAACTGTTGAAATGAAAAAGACGCCAGCATCGGAGAAAACCACGGCTCTACGAGCCGACCGGTCGACCGCACATGGACTCTTCAAGAGTGAATGTTGTTTATGACTGACTCTAGTCTGGCTCTAGTTTTGATAAGCATGGTTGATAGGTCACCTGTAAACGTACTTTTGATCAGAAAGATCAAATCTGATTCAAGTCTGTGAACTTTGACCAAATGAGAGATGTCAAATTGGCCTTTCAATAAGCTTTTCCCACGTCCCCGGTCCCATCTCTATACTATATTTATATTTTTGGGGGGTTATTTGGTCACCCTGGTGACCTTGACCTTTGACCTTGGTGACCCAAAAGGTTTTCACGCACAGACAATATCCATGTTAACGCATACATCGAGTTCCAAAAAACTCCATCCCCCCGTTCACGAGTGACACACTCGACTGGAGGATTTCAGTTTTCAATGTGAAGGAAGAAAAAAGAAGAAGCAGCAGAAAGCAAAAATAATGACACGATATGTGAAATTCAAATGTTAACGAGACAAAAAGCAGGTGGGGACCTGCTTGTATTTCCTTCTACTTCCATCAACCTTAATCATGTCTTCTCTTCTTATTGATATGCTCGCAAGAACAGAAAAATAAAAGCAGCCCCCAACGATGTCTTCTATTAAAAACACCCTTAAAAATGTCTTCTCCTCGTTAAGACACACAACCTTTTCCACCTCGAGCTCGAGTGTGAAAGCTTTCATTTGAATTCCATTTATCGCGTGCAAATTTAAAATGTGCATACAAAATCAAGGGAACCCAACGAGCGGCGGCGAAATAGCAGGCGGGACACGGCAGCTCGACTAGGGCGGCTTTGTGAAGCTGTGGCTCGGGACGCGTGTGTACACGTGTGCAGATTGTGTCGCGCCGTCGTCTGAGCTCCGCGCGGCGCCGGGGACTCCCGTGTTTTTTTACTTACTTACGTGGAGTAAATGTGCTGCCGAGCGTCGGCGAGTCTCACGGGATGTTTTCTCGACGATTAACATCGTCCCAGTGACTGTGCACGCGTGGCGCTTCCTGACGGGGGGGACTCGACTTTGCATTCGAATCATACGGCCCCCGACCTTCCCGTCGCAACACTGGCCCCGGCGCGATCCGCTCGTGTATAACCAAACACAACCTCGGTGAAATTGAGCTTCTCCAAGAGAAGAAACTGAATATTTAACCACAAATTTATCTCTTTCTTTTTCCTTTTTTTAATTTTTTTTTTATGTATCACGGCTCAGGACTTAAAAGTTTAAGAGGCAGATGTTTAATTTGGCCTTGAGAGTTTGGTGCTTTGTGGGGAGCTAATGCCTGAATGTGCTCTCGCGAAGCCATGTAATCCTTTATGTGATCAGGAAAGCATGAGGGTTTGAGGGTTTGGGGGGAGGAATGATGTGGAGTGGGTAAATCCTCCAAGGTCTCGCTGCACTACGGGGGGGGGTGCGAGAGACGTCACCCAATGTTCTTTGTATGTGGTTAATTAATCATGTCTTCTCTGCACATCGCTGCGCTCGTCTACCCTTAATGACTTAATCACTGAAGTTTGCATCAGCCAGGAGCCCCCAAAAAAAGCAGAAGCCATGAAAATAAAAGGAGGCGGTCGTCCAGTACGGAATTGTGACGACAGCCACGCTGCATTCGTTCTGCCGTTATGGACAAATTGAACCGAAAATGCTGGTGTTTGATTAGCCGAGCACAGTCGCTCGCAGTAGGAGACCTGACTCTGCGCTTTCCATTGCTTTGAGCAGCTGCGCTCACCATCAGACGACTATGCAAATTTTTTGACTAGCATGACTTTATCGTGTATTAAAAGCTGTTCCCATTCAGTTTGAGTTGAATTTTAAATCATCGCCGTGGATCCTCAGCTGGGGTTCGCTTCCCGCCTCACAGCAAACCACATGTGAACAGCAGTTAAAAGGGAACTAAAAGCCGCCACAGCGCCCCCTAGAGGCTGCAGTGTTTAGTATGACCCCTGCGGGTGAGCTGGTGATTTTTATTTCTCTGTTATTACATCATGATCAGCATGTGTAACATGACATCAAAATCTGTAGTGGAATCCCCGAATTAAGGAATGGTAATTCTCAGAGGAGCGGGAAAAATAATATTAATAACACAAGTGTGCAAAAATGAAATCTTAGGTTTTAAAGATTTACCTATGACTTTTCAACCATTACAAATGTTCACAACCGATCATTTGATCAGTTTAGAGGACGTGAAATGATCAGAATTGGAAGAAATCCTCAGGGGAACATGAATCTGTTTAATAAATGTCATCTGTTATTCAAATACTGGATATAATAATGATACCTATAGTGAATATCCACAGAAGGTCAAATGATAATCCAACCACTTCTGTCTGAGATACTTTGTCATGCAGCAAAAAGTTGGTTTGGGGAAATATTTGATATTTGAAGCACTAAATCTAAGCTAAATCATAAGATAATCTTCTACTGGGGAAGATGAATGTATATATACCAAATATTGTAGTATCAGTGATTCTATATTTAGATCCCACAGTTTTGGGTCGAACGATGAACACATTTCCCATAAAACCTCACCATGGATCAATAATAAAGCTGGAGTCTTATAATAATATCGGCCGATATTGGCCTTTCACTGACATCACTATATGAAAACTTCTATTGTGCATAATAAACAATGCGGAAAGGATGTCTTAATGTAATAATTCTAGTTCTACATGTTTGGTTGTATGAATTTTTTTAATTTATGATACAGTTTATGGTTAAATTGTAAAATACCATGCCCCAATTACATGTCTTTATCATGAGCATTAATAATTACATCTTAGGAATCATTAAAACTAATTTATTTATATATATATACAGATCTATCATTATTGGAAATGTTTTACTCCCTAATATCGGCCTCGGCACCGTCAGTCGGGCTATAATTGGCACATTTTTCTTTTTTTTCTTTTAAAGCGCTGGAGACGGTGTATTACTGCAACAGCAGGTTTTTAAATGGATTTTTTTTTCTACACAGTGACAGTCTGTGACTTTCTCCGCAGCTACCTGCGGCAGCACAGACGGGTGTCGGCGTCTGACTGCGGCGAGTGTGCTCAGAAAAACTTCACAGACACTAATGGCACCGAGAAACAGAGCGGCGGCGTAGTTATCATTAAACAAGCTGCATTTTTGTTTTTTGTGTGTGTGTGCCCAGTGCACTGAATCGTATTTTTCTTGCGTCTGGCTGAGCTGTTACTGTGACAGAACAGGACGCGCCCATGACTGACCAGCCTGCCACGCTGTGCCCCTCTCTCTCCCAGCCGTCCTGACAGATAAAGACATTAGCTGTGCCTTGTCACCGCGTCGCACCGCAACAAAACAATTTGCCTTGGCTTAAGGTCTGTGGCTGGTGTCATTTTTATAACCCATGGGCGGGAAATGACGGGGAGCCGCTGTCTGACAGCTGTAGACTCTCTGCTAACGCGGTGCTCCCCTCCGACGAGGTTCTTTTCAAGATGAAAGCCGCGCATGCTTTTATCCCACTTCCATATTTGATATACAGGCAGGGGTTGCGGCTCTGCTCTTGTCTCAAAGTGATGTTGTGTCATTTGATCTTGGCAGATGGGAAAGACATCTGAGGCCTGATTGGGTGAAAGGGAGAAAAAAAAAAGAGAGACGAGGCAGTGACGAGAGCAGTCAGACGCTGCACTAAAGTCTGCGCCGTCCTGCTTTGAAGAGACAATTAACATGGGAGCCAATTGCTGTTGCCTTTTTGTCCTGTCACAACAGTTGGCCTGACGTCTTTTTGTAGTGTAGCGCTCGATTAGCATTGCCCCGGCTTGAGGGACGGCGTGAAAAAAGATTCAGCTTCTGTACCAATCTGTTAGACACCTCAAAGGCCGCGGTTAAGGTCGCTGGGTATGATGTAAATTATAGACAATATGACATTCGTTCTTCGGGCCGAATCTACTTTTTTAAAGCTTCAGTGTGTAATATCTTGAAGAACTTATTTACAAGAATGTAATATATTTTCCATAACTATGTGTACATGTATGTAAAATCACCAATGTTTTATCGTCAACTCTGAATGAGTTCTATATAGTTACATGAGGTGGACCCGACCTCCGTGTCAGTCTCCATGTTTGCTACGTCTCACTGAGTACTGTTGTTGCACAAAACGCTCCAGAATTGAATGAATTGAAACGCGTTGAATTTTCAGCGCTGCCGGAAATGGAATCAGCGATGCGCCACCATAAAGTGTCCCCTGTCGGGTTCTCAGTTGGTTGCGGTTTGCAACTTTACCACCAGATGCCGCCGGAAAAGTACAAAAATTACACACTGGGGCTTTGAATGATTTTTGATCCAAGTCATACATTGGTACGTTGGCTCAAAGCTGATTGAAACTGTTTGTCCCCCGAAGCCGGAGGCGCAGCTTCAGCGACACGAGCGGAAAGTAGGGTAAAGTTTATAAAGGAGGCCATTTTCTATCTATTCTCCCCCTTAATTAGCTCATGCCCACACATCCACCCTCACCCTAAAAAGTTTCTAAATCTGTGGCCTGGCCTCATTAGAGGAGCGGTGCACCAGCGTCTGGGATGTGTGATCAATAGCCCAAACTGAGAGGAGCCCCATGCTGATCACTCGCTAAATCCCACTTCTGATCGGAGTTGTTGTTCGGCACCAGCAGACCTAACTCAGTTGATTAAATAGCCACCTCCCTACTCTCCTCCTCTTCTTCTTTTTCCCTTCTCCCCTCCCACCACTGCAGGCCTGAGTGATTGCCTGAGATGGGAAGGAGGGTTTTTACGGGAGGGAAGGCGGGAGGGAGAGACTGATGGAGGAATGAAGGGGGGAGGGCAGCAAAAGAGGAAAGATCAATTGTGGATTTAGCTGAGACCACAACCTTGGCAAGTGCATGCAACCCCACGGCAGCTAATATGATTATCTTGGGAGAGGAAAAAAAACAAAACACAGAACCCCAACTCGCTGCATTGTTCAAACGAAGACGCAAGAGGAGTCTTGTCTTCCATTCAAGCCTTAATTCAACCATATTTACTGGTTGCCATGCTCATTTTTATCTCTGCCACCAGCTGAAGAGATATTAATAAATAAATCAGAAACTAATGCCGTGGTCCAGGCTGTGTTATTATATTGTGGGAATGACAAGAAGCTCACTAATGCAGTGGAACTGTGCATTATTTCGTCAGTGGGAGTGAAAACATACGAGCAATCAAGGTCGCCACATGAACGCGGTGGTATTGAACATTGCGGATTAGCCGCTGATTGTGAGGAATCTGTGAGGTACAAATACAAATGCGTGAAGCCTTTTTTATTTATTTTCCTGCAATTGTCCCTCCATCTTTTGTCCATACTGTCACTGGGCGCGTCAGAGTAATTATCAGCTGATGAATGCTAGATTTCTATACATTTTTTCTAGTTTTCTTTCTGCATTGGAGCTGTTGTCCTCCGATGGATGATGACAAGAAACTGTATCACGGAAACTTCACATTGCATCTTTTTTTACGTCATGTAAAATGAGACGCGACAGATACTGCTGTACGTTCTGTCCTATGATTTTTTTATTGGTGCATTCAAGTTTTTGCGCGATGAGATTCAGTCATTGAAAAATGTCCGTAAAACCGTGTCCTTTCACGTATGACGACGCAGGAGATTGTCCCGAGTCAGACGCTTTCACACCAACAGGAACATTTCCTATTCTCACATGGGCTCCCTCTGAAACTTTCCGGAAGTTTTATTTTGGGGGGAGGGGTTGACAGGAAAAGTTGTGGAAAATGTCAAGGCCAAACATTTGCGGCCTTTTTAGCAAACTCACATACGGCCCCTCCAGTGTATCCCTCTGTTTTAATATCGTCAACAGACTCATTGGTCCTGTCTGGAAATGCTGGTTAAACGTTTTAAATGGGCCACTACATGGTTTACTACATTTTTAATACAACTAATAATGATTTTTATTTCCCTGCTGGCTAACCACCAAAGTAACTGATTGGATGTAGAAACACTGACATCACTTACAAAAAACAACTATGGACAGTTTAGCCAGATTGATTTAACCACTTTGTTTGGCGGTTGAACAGAAAATGAGCGTAACCATCACGTTACTAATAATCCCTACTCCACGAGAGCGAGTGCAGCTCGGATGATTGCTCGAAGCTGAATTAGGGACCTGAAGACTTTAAACTGTAATGGCTGTTTACGATGGATTGTTTGGTTAGTAATTGCGCCGTTGGCGTTCGTTTCGTCTTCCAAATGAGTTCGACTAATCGTTGACTTTGTTTAAAACCCGTCTGAATGTCTGAACGCCTTTCTCCTTTTTCCACCTTGTTCTAGCAGTGCAGCCCTTTAACAAGCGTGCGCCTCAGCAGCTACTTTAATGAGTGGACTGATGCACTTGTTTGTCTCGGCGAGGACAGTTGTTTTTGAAATACATAGTTCAGTCTCTCAACCAATGTATTCAGTCAATTTTTTATTTATGTTATGACACTAATTCCAGGCACTAATTCTCCCCCCCCCCCCCCCCCCCCCCCCCCCGTGCTACGCCCGTGCTGCCGGAGGAAACGTTTTAAAGAGTCACCAAAATATCAGCAATCTTGCTGAGGCTGCGTAGGTGAGAACAGAATATAAACTTTCTGATGCTGCACACATTGTCTCGGGCTCAGTCTCGGGCTGTCTCCCCTTTCCCTCACGAAAAAAAGGAAATGGAAGCTGCTCGTCGGAGATAAGCCTCTCCCCGGCCGGTGAATTGCAGCTGCCACTGTCAATATGCAGCGGCGTTTCCGTATCCATTTCTGCGTGTCTTCTCATTGGCAGAAGTGACAGGTAGATTGGATGAGAGCCGCGACGGGTCACCAGCTCGAGCATCCGACGCCTGGGAAGCCGGCGTCAGCCCCGCTGGCCATTGGCAATTCAGCGCAGCTCAATGTGCATTGAAAACAGGGCCTGTGAAGTGAGACAAGGCAGAATGCATGTATTTTTCTCCCAGCATGCATTGAGGGAACGTCTGAATGTGCCGAAGGAATGAATGGGGGAACATCATCCGAGCTTGTGTCCTTTGGCCTCGTCGCTGTCTCATTGTGCCTCGACAGCGTTTAGCGTAACCGACGTTAATCAACCGTGGACAATGACGGGCGATAGGTTTCCTGTTAGCATCACAACATAGGTGATTATTAAAGAATGCTGAAAATTATGACGATGACAATTCTCCTTGAGGAAACTGTCAAAATCAACTTGAAAGGAGGCAATTTCCATTTCATTTTCATTAGTCATGGATTAAAATCATGACATGATCCAAATTCGAATGCAAAAGCCCTTTGCGGTTTCTCCTGGTGGTTTTGTTGCATATGGTCTGACTGTTGACCTTGAGCTTCATTACCGCATTACCTCTTCATGTGATTGGTTGGTTGTGTCTTTTTGTTTGTAAACAGGATCTCGGACATGGTAACAGGCGATTAAATATACTGAGAGGGATCCAGGAATCTTTTTGAACGATTCTTTACCATGCAGGATCGTGCAAAACCATAGACCGTATATGGAAATGGACGTAGTCACCGCGTCTGGACAATGAAGCTGTTGCAGAAGTGCCTGAAGCCTGTATTCTCTGGATGACCAGCGGAGGGCGACTCCAATGGTTTATGAGAAGTTGTAACGTCAGTTAACATTTCCCCGAGGAGTTTGTGGTTCGATCTCTAGTTTCAAGTCTTCTTCAATACAGCGTGATGTTCATTTCTGAAATGATGGTCCATTTAGTTTGAAATATAGATAAAGCACGGTATATGTTGGTGCGTGGATACAGCGTGATTGACAGCTGGTACCATCCAATCGGTGCAGGTTGTAGCTGGGCGCGCAGTGGACGAGCTCCCAGTCAGCTCAACCCCCAATCCTACGTCTGGTTGCAAAGAACAGCCAAGATGCCGCTGGTCAAAATGCAAAACTCCAGGCATTAAAACAGCAGCTCACGAAAACCTGACACGAACTTGACATTTTGACTCCCTGTCGGGTGAAACGGCACTGAGGTGGAGGTCTGAGCTCTGAGTGTTCTTCTTAACATCATGGCATTGTCACGTTGGGGAGTATAGTTGAGTTGAAATCGTTTTTTCATGAGACAAATGGAAATGTCAACGAGATTTTACTTCAATTTGATAAATACACACGTACACATATGCATACGTGATTAAATATTAAAACAAATATAAAACAATGCATTCATGCCAAATGTGAGCCGACACACTGTCAAACGTTCATTGTGTAAATGACTTTGTATAATTTCAAGGGAATTTCAACTCTGCTCTGTGTTTAAAATATGATACAACACTGTTTTTTTTTGTTTTTTTGATGAATGAGACTCGTTCTATTCAAACGGCACACCTACTGGGCGACAGCCAATTACCCTTGAGGGGCCCGGCGTGCAGGAGTTCTGGTCCTCGCTACGTTTTGACAACACGGTGCTATATCATAGTTAGCCCCGCAGACGCAGCCGTCAGCCTCATACTTGATCCTGAACACGAGAGCTGTCAGCCGGGTCGGGGGGGGGGGGCAGGGGGAGGGGGAGGACGGGGGGTGGTGACATTGTCTGTGAAACGCAGCACATGTCCTCCAACAAATGGGGGAAAGAGTTTGACGTTGTGCTGGGCGTTGATGTGTCGGGGCGGGAGGCCGCTCGAAGCCATGCGGACTACTACTGAAAGATGCAGAGGCCTGGACGGCTCCTGCGATACTTTACTTAAAGAAATGAATGAATACGAAATGAAGCTGAAAGTGACGTCCTGCTTGTTTGCCTTCAGATGAAAGAATTGCTTTGATGCCCTTGTATCAAGTCGCTCAGGGGCGTCTTGACCCCCATTGTCACCTGCTATCAGCATGTGATGTGTGTCTGATTGTCTTATCCTGTCGAATGCTGCCGGCCATGCTTCTTTGCAAAACAAGGGGCTTTGATTGAATCACAGCAATTTTTTTTTTTCTGCAGATAGTAAAGCCATGATAAAACCTGAGCTAACGACGGTGCATAAGATGAGATGAGATATTCCTTTATTCGTCCCACAATGAAACCATTCACAGATTACAAGCTGCAGCTGGCAAACTGCTGTGGAGACTCTCCTCCTTCCAAGAAAAATAAATAAATACATATGATATGTATAATATCAAAAGTCTCAACTGGCCTTTTGTCTGTTTGTAGATATAAGGTGAAAGTCGTGTTAAAGCTGGAAAACTCGTTTCGCAGCATGTCAACAATTTTTCTTAAAAAATCTTGAATCCTTCTTGAAATCATAACTGAGTATTGTTTCAGCCATAATCAGAAAGGTTCCCAGACTGTTCTCTCCCATTAAATTCAATTTAGAAGTTTTATTATTTTAATTTTTTTCCTAAAAGCACACAGAATCAGAGATTTGTCAGTGGTTGGTAATAACAAAAGATGTCACCCTGTCGATGAAGGGAGCGGCGGATTCAAGGTTGAGGTTATTTTCTACTAAAGAACAAAGAATGATAATTTTCTTATATTTCATAAATTGATCAAGGTTTTTGCGCACCCCTTCCTTTCATTCAGTGATTGCGTCGAGTTAATTTAGCCATTAAATTCATCCAAAGAACAACAAACAATAAACAAGTGCTTCTCGGAGAGATGGAATCATGCGACAGGTCCGACAGAGAGAAAGAATTGAAGCTTGATGTTGAACAAATTTTCACAAGTTTTGCTGCAGGATTGGTAAATTATCAGCCCTTAATAAAAACGTTGGAGTGGCAACAGAAAAACGAGCACATCAAAATTAAAATATTGCTCTAAAATGACAAAATGGCAAAGACATTCAGATTAATCAGACCATAGGACATAAATAAATAATACAGTTTCCATAATAAACGGTGTATTTGTACTGTTATTCATGGGGAACCCTTAAATTGCGAATGGCCGTACCTCGATAATGTCTCCGTAATGATGCAAGTATACGGGGGGAGCTTTTACTGCAGTATATAAATATTTCAGGCCGTAATGATCATCATACCTGCTGCCTCCCTTCCGTAATGTACCTTTGTTGCTCTGCTGGAGCCATAAACCGGGGCCGCTCCACGGGGCATCCGATGCAAACTAGCTGCGGCAGTCCAGCGCGAGGTCGGCCGAGGAGACCGGCCGCCCCGAGGCAGGAGGAGGGGAACGGCTCTGCATGTCCAGAGCATGTAGCCGCGGGTCCGTGTGTGTGCACCAGTACAGTGGCATCCGTGCAAAGCGACAGGTGCTTCCCGTGCACCACAAACCCCTGCACTGTTGTAATTGTATTTATTCGTGTCTAATTTTAGTGAACCTGTGAATGTTTCCTATGACGCTACCTGCTCTGGCTAATTATTACTAAATGGTGATTGTTTTATCATTCAGTGTGTACATACATTCATTTGGTCCCTGAAGCATCCAACAATTAGTTCCAAGCAGCATAAATATCCACCGAATTCTAGTTGCGTGTTAAAAGGAATTAAAGAAAATTTCATTGGGTTTTCTCCTTTTCGGAGGGAAAGTAAGTGATTTTGGAGAAAAGTTGTTTCTCTTTCTGTCGTTGTTGTGATTTTATTATGCTCTGGCCGGGCTGTATGGGAGGCCGACGCACTTACCACTAGCCAAAACGTCAGAGTCGCAGCGCCACCCGCTAGCACGTCTCTTAACGTGTCGATGATTCGCATTGTTGCCTGGTGAAAACCCCGGATCTTTTTTCCCGCGCGCACACAAAAGTGACAGCTAACAGAAGATGAGGAAATGTTCAGTTTTTCCCCCCAAAAAAACCCTGTATGGCTTTAGAATCGCTTACTGCTCCTTTAAGGCATTTAAATCACTATTTGGTCTCTTTGCCGTATCGAGCTTTGCGCTGTACAACACAATATACGTCGACGCGTTCATTCTCAGTTCTGCAGCTTCAACACGTTTCTATCTTTCTCTCACATTTTTCCTACCCTGACCTTGTTGACGCCTTGTTGTCGTGCTGTGTTCAGGCGATATTGGGAGGAATCCAAAAATGTAATTATGCTCACATTTAATTTGTATAAACTCCCACACTGTAAATGTTTAAGGTCATCATGGGTTCTCTCTTAACAGGTTTCCTTCATTTTCTAAAACACAGTACATTGCTTTATTGTAACAGCAGCTAGTTTCTAATTTATTTATTTTTTTCTCTAAATTACCTTGGACTGCTTACATTGTTTTGCTTTTTCCTAATACGTTGGCGCATATTAACAATTCATGCCTCCAGATGGGAGATATGGAAAAATAACAACGACCAACACAACAAAAAGGAGGAAATTGGATGAAGGCAGGTTCCATCACAGTGTGAGTGTTTTTGTTGAGAGGATGCTTTTTAATCAGGTTTCGGGTTCCAACTGTCGGAGATGCTGTTGGCGCTTGTGTGTATTTATTCAACAGCAGCGTTGGCTGGCAAAAACATTAGCCGGCCATTAGCCCGTGACGGTGACAACGTGGACCACACGAATCACACAAACGCCCGTGCAAAAGTCGGGCGAAGATCGACTGAGAGAAAGTTCAGTCTCACGCTGAGGAAGAAAACATCCCTTTAAATAGCAAGGATGTCAAAGAGGAACCGAACAAGCACTTAACTTCATGTACTTAGAAATGACAAGTGACATTTTTATTACCGCTTCTATCTCTCTGTCTCCAAAAAAAAAGAAAAAAAAAGCCATGAGCCTGTGTGAGTGTCAGGAAATAAAATTAAATCTGGGTCACATTGTGAGACATTTGCCTTTGGAGTGCACTCTGCTCCATTGTCATTTCACAGGGTTTATTATTTTTATTCTTCCTCTTTTTTAATTCCAGATGACCTTTTAAAGTCCTTTATCCTCCAAAAAAAGTTTTCATAGCCCTTCACTATTTGCCTGTTGCAGTGTACGATCACGCAGACACACGACTCACACTGTAGGTTCAAAGAGGATCATTCTGAGGCATATCCAAGGGGGATTATGATTATGATTTTCATTTGCGCTATTAATAAAAATTGTATTACCCTTATCGGTATCAGGACATTGAAACACCAAGATGGATTATTTTGCAGCCTGTTCTTGTTCCACCTCTAGTAACTATGGAGCCCACAAACTGCCACATGTGCTATTTAAGTGCATTAACATTCAAGAAGCTACATGTTGACATGTACGACCTCATAAAATGAAACTTAACATTATATGGGGCCGTATATGACTATTGACTTATTGATCACTCTCCATCTGTGATCCTCGAGCATAGAGATTTGTCCGCCAGGAGCAATTTACGATATAAATTAGTGAGAGAACACATACGCGTGGAGGACATCGTAATCCTCACTGCAGGATTTAGCAGTTTATACTTTTCATCCCTCACTTTCAGCATCTCATATGTTGCAGGGGGAATCACACGCATGGTCTTCAGCGCAATGCTGACATGTATTTAACGCTACCTTCTAAAGCCCGTGGCAGGCACGTACATTTTTAGGTTAATCTCAAGGCGGCTAATTAATATCTTCATTAGTATGCATAGATGACAGTGAACATGCAGAGGTGGTGGGTGGGGGTGTGGGTGTGGGGGGGATGACATATTCCATTTAAGAGCCTGTAAAGTCTCGCGCTTATTCCTTAGCAGTAGAAAGTAGAAATTGAACCATTGTGCTAAACAGTTCACATCGTGAACGGCATCTGCCGTGGATAATTAAGTATCTCATCTGACAGCAAAGGGACATTCGTGAGCGGCTCCTTAATCAGTTCACGCGACTTAACGAAGAAAACACAATGTTGTGGTGAAGTGGAGATTTGAAAAAAATGATATGGTTGTCCAGGGTCCTGGATGAAAGTAGGGTTTACATGTACATGCATCCTGGGATCAGTCTGCACCAAACAACAATGGTGTACATTGAATAGATGTGTTAATGGAGTCAATGTAATTACACAAGTTGTAAACCAAATGGGCTTAAAGTCTCTCGTGATTTTAGGGTTACGGGTCCGTCCCGTTTTCCCACCACTCGGCCCTACCCCTCCGTTTTGCGTATTGCCTTGTACGGTAGGCTGTCCCATGTCGTTTGAAGATGCTGACTTCAGGTGGCGTGGAAGAACGGAGGGGTAGGTCCAAGTATGGGGGAAATGGGACGGACCCTTAGTGTCTTGCCCAAGGACTCTTTGGCACACGGACTGTAGGGGCAGAGGATCGAACCATTGACCATCTGGTAAGTTAGGGTCATAATTATGTAATCGAGTTGAGAGGGGATCTCCTTGCATTGCTACTGGTCTTTGGTCTACGTTTCAATCTGTCTATCCTATTGGATTCAAGACTCGCAGAAGAAAAGTTAATTATTTTTTAATAGAAAAATCTGAAACATTTATTGGTTATGGATCTTTAACCACTTTCATTGATGGAGCATCACGCTGCCGCCAGTGCCACTGCGTCTAATTGTGTCACCTGCATCTTGGATGAGACCTGATTATTTTCGCGGGTCTTCTTGGATTAGGTTCTGCAGTCTCCTTTCGGAAAATGTGTCTTTTTGTTGAAAATCAATTTATTTCCCTTTATGGAGTTGGAAACCTCTGGTGGGAGCAGTACCTCACAGTGTATGAGGGAATAAAAGAATCTCCTGAGCCTATTCCATTCACAGGATGTGTACACAGAGACAGAGCAGCTGAGGATGTTGGCACTGGACGTCTGCTCGCATGTCCAAAAAGAAAATGGCTTAGGTGCATTTTTATTTGGAATTGCTGTGGTCCCCTTCCTCCCATTAAATTATGTTTGTGGGCCCACTGTGACCAATTTTCTCTGACTGTGCGAGATAAATTTTTTCTGGTGTTGCCTCTCTGTTAAGAGGAACCAGTAAGATGCCAAAAGCTGAATCAAATCAGTGCAGGAGTTGATCAAGAGGATGAGACAGCCACGAAAATGGACAATACAAAAAATTATCGGTGAAGTTAAAGAAAGCGGATCCATCCCTCTGTCCAGATCCGCACCGATATTTCATGGTTTCTCTCTGGACCTTTGTCACACTGTTCTGTTGTTTTTGCCTAATCCTGCTGACAAACCAACAAACCAACAAACAGACGGACAACAAACTCAACCTCTTTGGTAGAGGAAGTAAAAAAAGATATTGGATCACAGGATATTGTGATGAAAACATAATTCTCCTACAATTAAACAATAGCCTCTTTGAAATTGACTACATTGAAACATGTCTGGCCGTACTTTAGAAAACCGTCCAGTTGGTTCAATATCGCGGCCACAGTGAATTCAACAGGCCTCTCCACAGCAGCGGCCGCCATCATCTGTGTCTATCATCGCATCAAGCCTGCCCCATATTAGACAAACGGTTGTGATTGGTCCGCCATGTCTCAGGCCGGATGGTAATCTGCCTGAACCAGAGCCAGAGGTTAATATGACAGAGAATGACAAAAACAAAAGATGTGCTTGTTTCCCAGCAACTGAGGAACAAGCTAAAAAGAGGAAAATACTATATTGAGTACAACTAAACTTAACCCTCTATTTTTTTTTTCCCCTCCCTGCAAAGTCTTTGCTCTGGTTCTTGCCAAGACTTGGAGTAATCCTATTTTTGGCTTGTGCTTTTCCTATGAAAGCCGACATTCAGGAAGTTGCCGCATGCAGACACGACGAGTGTTTGGCAGCTGGAAGGTGTGTTCATCAGATTTCGCATCCCCGCCTTATGCTGTCACATAAGCCGCACAAAGTACAGCTCTGTCTTGCCCCGTCTGCAAGAAACTCCGTCGCCCAATCCCCCCAGTACCCCTTAAAATGAAGACACAACAGCAGCCTGGCGAGTGGCAGTGGGTAATCCGGCAGCACTGGCAATGGACATGAATCACGGGAGGTTTTTCCAAGGCAGCCTTGAGCCGTCAAGGAAAGGAGGCAGTCAGGCTGCTGAGATCTGCCTTCTGGTTCAATTCAACTCGAGGTGCCTGGGACGTATTAAACTGTGCGTCAACGGGTCGGATAGTATCACCGCTGTCTCGTTTAGGATGAAAAAAACAGACGGTGTTTGCTTTATTTCGATTTATATATGAGGCGTTCCCTGTTGCTTCACTTGCTTCTTGTCGTACATTAATCCGATTTAATCGAATTTAAGAAGAAGAAGAAGAGAAAAAAGCCCTGTGTCGCACGCAGCGAAGCGTTTGAGCAGCTTCAGAAACCACAAGGTCGGCCATTAGCGCACCGTGACGGATGCGTCGGGTTGGAGCCCGACACGCACCTGTTCCCGGCTGTAACCACACGTTTGCCTGTCATCTGCAATGAACTTCAGAGCGGTTATTCCAGCAGTGTCACACTCCTGAAAGGATGCGATCCTCCTTTCATTCCTTCTTTCTTTCTTTTTCTTCTAAAGGTTGACACGTGGCCCTGTCGAGCAGAAAACATCTTTAAGACATCTTTACAAAGTTCCACCTCCGCTTTCCTCAGACTTTGAGGGTTTTTTTGTTCTTCCCTCCTTGTCCCCCGTCCCCGTCCCCCCCCACTCTTCTTTGCGTGATCTGTGGAACTCTTGTCAAGTGTACTCTCACTGTGACACGTCATATGGGGGCACTGGCAAATGTGGAGGCGCGGAGGAAACCGCTGTGCTTAATGTCTCCGCTGAACAGAAGCGACCGCTGCTTCCGTCTCCGGCTCGTCCCCTCTCACTTCTCACGTGTCCGCTTCTCTTTCGGCGCAACAAGCGGTTTGCGCGACTGATATCTCGCCTGGTCCCGTTCAAAATAGCACGCCGCTGCTCCGTGTGTGTGTGTGTGTGTGTGTGAATGTGCTTGGTCCTCCCTCATTTCAATCTGGTATAAAAATCGCCATGTGCTACTTGCGTGATGTAGCTCCTCCTTCCCAAGAGCACGTCTCTTTTTTGGGGGGGTTTGTTTTTGTTTCGGTCAACGGTGGATTGTGCGGAAATGCAGCTGCAGTGCAAAGACGCTTTTGAAAATGTGCCTGTCGTTTACATTCCGATGCTCTCGTGGTATGGTACGGGGACAAAAAAAAGTCTTCGAAAGGTCAGCTGTGCCCCCAGGTAGACTTATTTTCTCTGGCCGCAGCCGACGGCAACAGGATCAGACCAGCAGTGGAGGAGAGTTTGGAATGAAAAGAAGGAGAGTATGCTTCGTTTAGAGAGTCCGGACTCCTTTAATTAACACACTTGTCTGGTGAGCAGTCGGAACAGTCCTCATCACTCTGCCCATTAATGACTTTTGTCCCCCTAAACCTTCTGCCCTTTCCGCAGCGGTTCCACTCTGACCCCTTCTGCAATGTGGCCGTCCAATGCTCTTGCTGTGCAGTGTGTGTTTTCAACTCATATGAATCGATAATAATTAGTCTGGTGATGGAACCGTTTGGTAAACGTTATAAATAAGTCACGTCAAGGACTCTCGGCGTTAACAGCCTGATTTGATTATCGTCCAACACACGATACACTTTAAATTACTCAACACTTTACCCCCAGCAAACCCGGGTATCCTTTGAAGGACGAACTCCGTCAACTTCAGTTTCCAAACTAAAGGTTGTACACACGAGAGTAACTTCTCCATCCTGATCGCTGAACTAAACTACTTGGAAACTACTTTACTTGGAAACAAACGTCAAGGTTCATTTGAAAAAACTCTCATCCCCTTTGTGATCACATTGTATACTCGCCGAAGTACATCTGAAACTCCAGACATGAACATTCGATCCGGACACCCTGCAGAGTTCGCCTTCCACATGTGACGAACAATCGCGGCCGGAGACTGTCCAATGTTCCCGGAAAACGTCCAGAGCAGCCTTTGGTGTTCTCTCGTGAAGCCCGTCCCGGGAAAATGTCAGGGGAATGTCCGGGCGTCAGCGTGCATGTCTGAAAGCAGCTGTGGGGACATTGCGAGAGCCACTGTATGGTTGTAAGGGCCACAACACGATCAGATGTCGCAACGTGGCCGGTTGCCTCTCCGTCGTTTTTTACCGGCGGTTGGCAACCGGCGCAGGAGGTGCGTCCGTTGGCACCCTCTGCTCCTGGGTTCTCCCTTTCCTCTGACAGGAGAAGCGGAGGACGAGAGGTAGATGGATAGTGTAGTGATACAGTGACCCCGCTGCTCTACCTCCTTCTGAACCACCGGAGCTGTTCTGTGCCGACCCTCTCAAACATTCACAGTAATTACCTCCACCATGCTTTTCTTTTCTTTTCTTTTCTGTTTTTATGCCTGTGCGACTCTCCTGTCAATATTGAAGTTGAAATCCATCATTTAACGTTTTCTCTCTCTCTCTCTCTCTCTCTCTCTCTCCCCTTTTGTCTCCGTCTCCTCTCCTCTAGGTGAGTGTCGGTCAACAACACGTGGATTATTCCCGTCAGCCGTGAATCCGCCGAGTCGCGCCGCGTTGCCTCTTTCCTTGTACGCGGTTGTATGATTCTGCCATCAGGTTTGGAAATGATTGCCCCCCCTTTTTTTTTCCTCTCTCTGTGAGTTGCTGTGATTATGATCAAAGAGAGGGAAAAGGCGTCCGGAGAGACGAGTCTCTCTCTGGCAGCTCTGGTCGCTGTCGGCTTGAGCCACATTCAGATGAAAGTAAAGTGTCGCCAGTGATTGAGGACGTCGGGTCTTTGTCAGACTGCCATGGCGTTCATTATCTGGCCTTGAGTTAATCTCCCGTTAATCCCTCTCCAGGAGCTGAATGGACGCTGCATTTAGGAAACTCCTATTTGTCTTTCCTTCTGGGCTTTTACTTGTTATTCAGCGCTGCGCTCTCCGACCTTCCACAGTCATATTTACTGCGACTTGATTACTGATTACCGCCGACTTGTTTCTGGCGGAATGAGCAGCTTGACGCGCCTCGTGTCAAGTGATTTCTTTGTCAGGTTCACGTCACGTGCGTCGCCTAGAACCCGTGACGCTGATTTCTGAATTTGATGCGATCGTTGCGGTGAAGGAACAAACAGCGAGATGATCCTTCGAGCCATACGACACAATGTAAGCGCATTAATACGACGCGATGTGGACATAAACAACCAGTGCTGTCGTCGCTGGAGATCACATCGAACCCTCCGTCACGGATTTTGTTTCACCTCTTTCCAGCATGCACAGAGACGGGAGAGTGACGTGGAAGAGCGCAGGTTACTAAATTGCAGAAGAGATTTGAGATATTAAGGGATTTATTATTTCTGAATTTCTTGTTATTTTTCTCATGTGGAAGTCGTCAGGCTTTTCCAGAGGAGTGGTACAACCAGTGGTTAAAACCATTCCTCTGGCATGTGACGCAATGAGATGAATGACATTTTGTTTTCCGGAGCAGAACTCAGAACATTTTTCCTTGAAACTACTCAGTTATGGTCATCGGGTACCCGAGCGGAGCCTTATGATATCTTGGTACGTCCGCTCCTGAGGACTCGTGTTACTCATCAGATGATTTGATGATTGCATTTACTGTCATATCAACTTGCTGCATAAATTAGGGTTTTAATGAGGAAAATGGCAGAATGAAATGAAATTAAAGTTTCTAAATTAAGACTGAAGTATATATATCTCATAACACATTATTCCTAATTATTACTGCTGTGATTGGCTCCAGCACACAGCAACCCCCCAAAGAGAATACGAGATGTAGACAGTGAACAGATTTGTGGATGGATATTTGCTCGTTGTGATTTTTTGAAACGTTTGTCGGTGAAGCGACTTTCAGTAGTGGTCTTCGTGACCCCCATGACCCTTTTTTTCCGCCTATTAGCACCTCAACGTTAAATATTTAGAGACTATGACAAGTGCTTTCAAAAGCCAACGACGACAGAGAAAAACTTAAGGATTCATTATGTGAAAGAGCAACGATATCCCCAGGAATTTTCATAACTTTTTTTTTTATATATATATATATATATGAATTACAGGAGATGTATATACTGAAGGGATTTTGCCCAATGTTTCCTAAAAGCCTCCATGCCAACCAGAGGATTAACCCTATTGATCTTTCTTTTTTTTTCTCGAGCACCAGCTCAGGGGGCAAATGTAACCTTTTTTTCTTTTTTTTAATCCCGCACTTCAGAAATCATCAGAGTACGGTTCCTCTCAGGACGTCGACAACGCCGGGTTTTTAATGAACGCCGCAGCCTCCAGGAGCTTCTAGTCCGGCTTTAAAAAATGTGCGCTCTAAGTGCTTTTAAAACCTCGCAAACATTTGCCGTCGACGGGCGAAATTTCATCAAGCAAAGAAGCTGCCGTGGAAAAAAAAAAAAATGATGGCGGGATTTTGCAGAAGCAATACTGAAACAATAAAATGATGTATTAGCCTGATATTAAATATATATTTTTCTTTCCCCCCAGCCCCAAGTGGTTGATACCAGTCTCTCGAGGAACAGTGCGTTTACATGCAGTTTAAAAACCCCATTATATTCGGGTTAAGGCAATACCCCGGTTTCTCCAGCGCCACGTGAACACCCTCCTCCTTTAGTAACCGGGGTGTTCGTGCATGTATACACCTTGACTCCCCCCCCCCCTCGCAGGAAGCAACGGCGCAAAAAACAACAACAACAGCAACGACACGAAGCTTCACCTTTGAACCCTGAGGACTGAGGCGTAGAGAATGTACCAAATGTTACAGAGCTGAAAAGTAGTCCGTGTTTCCAAGTCAACCAGGGGGGGGGGGCTTTATTCCGACCAGTTGTACGTTGGCAGAGCGCCACCTACTGTACCGGAGGCAGAGTTACTGTACTCCCGTCACTCTTTCCATTCGTCCCCTCGCTCATGAATACGTGGCCAACTGTCATAACCCATGTCATGTAAACGCGCCGACTTGATATACATGTTAATGCGCGCGCACACACACACACACACACACTCACACACACTCCAGTGGTCATTAAAAGCCCTCGTCACCAGGGGCATATCCCTGGCAACACCTGCCAAAGCCATTATCCGCCACCCCGTCCTAGACGGATGCTTTGGCATACATCTGAGCAATTAGGCCAGATTATTGGCAACCTTCCTTGGCCTTGCCCCATTATCAAGGCCACTAATTACTAGCAGTGTTCAGTGCTTTCTCTCGCTCGCCCGCAGTCAGCCGGGTGCAGGCGACGGCGGGAGGCGGAGCGGGGAAAAGCAGAGGGATGGAGGGACAGAAATAGACGGCCGACCGAAGGTGTGGGGTTTCATTAGAGGCGGCCACACGAGGGGACGTGGCCGCTCGGTGACACCTTCTACTTTGTGACACCCCTTGCGCGTTAAGTGCGTGGGTACGTGCGAAGGCTTCCCGCCGTGGTGAATGTTTCGTTTCTTTTTTCGTCAGAAGAAGCGTTTTTTCCCGGCGCGGCGGCAGAGTGAGATTGAAGAAGTCCACTTTTTTCCCCGAGGCGTAATGGCGGCTGATGACTCCTGCTGGCTTTGTCTATTGGTTTCGGCAGAGTGGAAAATGATGCCTGCTGGGCGAATCGCGGCCTTAATGGAGAACGGCACGCGAACGAGGCGCCGCATATGGACACACAGACTCACACCCCCGATGAGCACACGCTGAGAGTGTATGAGTTTTAACATTAATGTGTGGATACTGTCTTAACATGGCTTCTTTGAATAGATGAAAACAATAATAAGTGGTGATTATCGACGGACTGGAGACTCATCCTCGTCACTTCGTTAAAGCTCTGTGTGAAAAGGCAAAAGAGCAACTCGGAACGCATAAATCAAAAAAAGGGTCAACAAAGGGTCACGTCTTTTACTCCTGATATTTTTTTCAAAAGATGCTTATTAACATTTCACAGCGCCGTTCGAGTTTTTATAATTTGACGATTATACTTCATTCAGCTGCAGTGTTGTTCAGCTTCTTCAGCCTCTTAAACTGTTTTAATAAAGGTCACGGTGATGTAATTGTTGTTGCAGTAGCTGATATCTAATAGGGTTGATATTTGCACAATACATGGATGAAGTGTCAAATATAAAGGCTAATAAATATGTGATGTCTTTACATGGACTGACCAGGTTCGGCGTTGGTATCACTGCTCTTGTATGTACTTTGTATTTGCAGTTTTTAATTAGTTACTTGGTGATTTTTTTAGTGTCTGCTGGTTCACGTCAATAACTTTGCAGAGGGAAAGATTATTGACTGGTTTTTAAATGGCAAAATGCTTTTTTGTTCACACCGGATGGCAACTCAAAAATGTTCTCCTCAGTTCTCTCAGGTCAGCATTTTTAAATTCTGTCCACAGCGTCTGAGAGGGAACTAAACGGCACGACAACAAAATCAGGGAGTTTGTTTTTAGTAAGAACTGAATTCTGACAAATGAGATTTACATTTTTTTTTTCTACGTTTGGGCCGTTGATCCACACGCAAACTCAAACTAAAAGACAGATCTTCTTCTGAGGCGTAGATTTAAAAAGCAAAACAAAAAAACAACTGGCTTCCATGTACATGTCAAACTTATCGTTTGGGAAAAGATGACATCACAGTTTGCGTCCACATGCCCGCTGTTGCTTTGTGTAATGGGGGGCGTTCGCCAGACACAACAACCGATGGCGTCTATGTGCGGCACTTGTAGGTCCAATTAAGTCTGCAACTATAAATAATATAACTGAACCACGTCACCAGCATTCGAGGGCGTCAGCCTCGCCCCAATATTACTGGTGTTGGACAAACTCAAGGTGACGAAACAGACGCCAAACGAAGGAGAACGAGCTCGGAATGTTCTATTGGACGCATCGTAGATGTGGACTCGATCGCCACCTACTGGCCCCTTATGCTCGTGCTTGTGCGCTGGTTGTCGTGTTTTGAGTTCTCGCCTCGACAGAATGTACTTCGTAAAAACTACGGTCGAGAGGAAAGGATTTTTCTTTTTCCAACGGGAGGGGAAGATATTTGCTGAAGGAAATATCTGCATTAGTGCAGAACACAAGAACATTTACTCCCACACCATTGTCCTTTCCCCACTAGCCGAACACACACACACACACACACATCCTCTCCATACATCTGTCTCATCCCTGTGATAAAGTAAAGGTTAGTGAAAGGTCTGAGAGATGTTCCTGCGAGAGGAGAAAACCCGCACTCTAAGAATACGGTCCGTGGAGATATCACCACCTCAGACCTCCGGCTCCGTCTCACAATACCATCAGCAAAGGTCAGACATCGGAGATACTACAAACTTCACCGTGACACATGAAAGCAGCAGTTATTTTATTTTTATTTCTTTCTTGATGGGGACTTGTGAGCTTTCTCCGGGAGACTTTGCTCCGGCCGCATCGAGGAGTCGGTGGATTATAAACCTCACTTGGAGGCGTTGTCTCTTCCTCGCTGCCAATCTCCTTGTTTCCTAGACCATCAGCCACCTCTCTTTTCGCCCTTCCTGCTCCCCAACCCGCCGCCCCTGTGAATTCTGGTCCTCTTCTGCAGCAGACCAAGCGCAGCGTGACGCCTGGAAGCAATGGAAATGAAGGCTTATTAATTCTCCCCGGTGGCTGAAGGACCAGGAGTCCCCGGCCATGGGAGAAGGCCAACGCTTGTCTCGGGGTGATTTCATAGTAGCCGTGTTTGGAGAGGTTTTCATCGGAACTCTGGAGGGTCTGTTCCTTTAATTTGTTTCATTTGGGCAAAAGAGAGAGCGAGAGAGAGAGAGAGAGCAAACGGCATCTGAAGCAAATAACCACACAGAGACTGAGCTGGAAACGCAGACCTCCGTTTCTCCTCCAAGCAAACCGTGGCTCGGTTTATTGGAAGGTGGAGGGGGGGGGGGGGGGTGTAATTGGTTCAGCAACAGGAAACAACCACAAACACATGCTTTTATTGGTGTAGAGGGAGCGGGACGGAGTCAAAGGAGCCAGACCAGTGCAACAGAAGAGACCCCCAGAACAGTGATCTGTGTCTGAGAATGGAGTCTTGGCGGTGGTGGAGAGATGAGACGAAAAACAAATGAGTCACGGACGGAGAACCTTTTTCCAATCAAGGGCCGCACTGAATTATTGAAGACATATCACACAAACAAGTCTCTCTCTCTCTCTCTACTGTACCATGCCACATGATGAGGATGATGAGGATGGTACTACATCAAGCAGCGACAAGGCACTTCACCAATTCTCCCTCTGATTCAGATTTCAGCTTCCGAACGAAATGTTCGGCTTTGGTGGAGAACTCATGGTGCATTTGAAGGATACTTGCATAAAAAAAAAAAGCAATTTGTTGGTTTATTTCAACATCCGATTGAAGAAAAATACCCTTAATTCACTACATTGCCCAACCAGAGCACTGAGTTAATTTGGGAGCGTGTCTGTGTTCCCTCAGCCCAATGTTCCCTCAGCCCAATGTTCCCCTCAGCCCAATGTTCCCTCAGCCCAATGTTCGCCTCAGCCCTATGTTCCCTCAACCCCTATGTTCCCTCAGCCCTATGTTCCCTCAACCCCTATGTTCCCTCAGCTCTATGTTCCCTCAGCCCTATTTCCCCTTAACCCTATGTCCCCTCAACCCTATGTTCCCTCAGTCCTATGTCCCCTTAACCCTATGTCCCCTCAGCCCAATGTTCCCCTCAACCCTATGTTCCCTCAGCCCAATGTTCCCCTCAACCCTATGTTTCCTCAGCCCAATGTTCCCCTCAACCCTATGTCCCCTCAGCCCAATGTTCCCCTCAACCCTATGTTCCCTCAGCCCAATGTTCCCTCAGCCCAATGTTCCCCTCAACCCTATGTTCCCTCAGCCCTATGTCCCCTCAACCCTATGTCCCTCAGTCCTATGTCCCCTTAACCCTATGTTCCCTCAGTCCAATGTTCCCCTCAACCCTATGTTCCCTCAGTCCAATGTTCCCCTCAACCCTATGTCCCCTCAGCCCAATGTTCCCCTCAACCCTATGTTCCCTCAGTCCAATGTTCCCCTCAACCCTATGTTCCCTCAGCCCAATGTTCCCCTCAACCCTATGTTCCCTCAGTCCAATGTTCCCCTCAACCCTATGTTCCCTCAGTCCAATGTTCCCCTCAACCCTATGTTCCCTCAGCCCAATGTTCCCCTCAACCCTATGTTCCCTCAGCCCAATGTTCCCCTCAACCCTATGTTCCCTCAGCCCTATGTTCCCTCAGCCCTATGTTCCCTCAGTCCAATGTTCCCCTCAACCCTATGTTCCCTCAGCCCAATGTCCCCTCAGCCCAATGTTCCCCTCAACCCTATGTTCCCTCAGCCCTATGTTCCCTCAGCCCTATGTTCCCTCAGCTCTATGTTCCCTCAGCTCTGTTCCCTCAGCCCCATGTTCCCTCAGCTCTATGTTCCCTCAGCTCTGTTCCCTCAGCACCATGTTCCCTCAGCTCTATGTTCCCTCAGCTCTGTTCCCTCAGCCCCATGTTCCCTCAGCTCTATGTTCCCTCAGCTCTGTTCCCTCAGCACCATGTTCCCTCAGCTCTATGTTCCCTCAGCTCTGTTCCCTCAGCCCCATGTTCCCTCAGCTCTATGTTCCCTCAGCTCTGTTCCCTCAGCACCATGTTCCCTCAGCTCTATGTTCCCTCAGCTCTATGTTCCCTCAGCTCTGTTCCCTCAGCACCATGTTCCCTCAGCCCTATGTTCCCTCATTTCTATGACATTTTCCCCCCATCAAAATTAGGCCCTATGTCCCCAACCCAATTCCTACACTAATCCCAAACCCTAACCCAATGAATAGAAGGTCATATATCCAAAACATAAAACCGGGGGGGGGGGGGGGGGGGTATGAGGGCTGAGGGATCACAGGGCCTAATTTGGGGGGAAATCATTGAGGGAACATAGGGATAAGGGAACATAGGGATGACCCCTTAATTTGCGTCTAATGAATGGATAAAAAATAACACTGAACACGACCGCCTCCAGTCACTGGAACACAACTGAAATTTACTGCCGTCATGAACTCAGGTATGAAACACACAAGGTGATTCCTCACAGCCTCGGCGGAGGACATTAAAAACTCTGTGAGCTCCTTTACAGACGCTGTGATTAAGTTGTCCATGGTGTCATTAAATTGGCGACATGACCCATGTTGTTTAGTTGTTGTCGTCGTTGTTGTTGTTGTTGTCATCAGGGGAGATGTTCAGGTTTATTGGATTATGTTAACAGCTTAATTTCTGTTTTCCCGATCGCGAGCAGTTGCTCGTAGTTACATCATTGTCCCCGCGTTGCCTTCACTGGCGCATATGCAGCCGCTATGGATGTGAAGCCTGTCATGTTGTCAGCTCGTCTCCGGGAGGAGGGAAGGTCCCGAAGGTGCGCTTTGATTTCACATTCCTGCATGGGGGGGGGGGGGATTTCACAGGCTCCACGCGAAAGCACGCCTGACCATTTGATGTAGTTTTTGCATCTTTTTCCGCGCGCCTTCAATTTCCCCTCCTTCAAACAATAAAAGGCATCGCCGATGAAGAGCCGCGTCCTCGTCCGGGGCCGAAACACTGGAGACGCTCCACAGAAGTTTTTCGGGGGCTGAAAGGTTGAAGGGGACACGCGGACGGACGCCTTTCATCGTCCGTCCATGTCCAATTTGGACGCCCACACTTTGATTCTTTGAACTTTTGCCGTCCCGTTGAAGGAGATTGGAAAAATGGCCAGTGTCTAACAATCGGTCTGCATCTGCAATTCCCTTCTGCCATTCCCTTTTGGAAAAAAAAAAAAACGACCACATGGTGCAAGCGACAAAAAGGCATTTTAATAGGCCTCAGATGAATTATCTATAACTGTGACTGAATAAATCTTTAATCGCTGTAATGAACTTTAGAGTATGGATTCAAAAAGCCATTTAGCTGATAAATGACCCGTGGAGGGCTCTGATGCTAGGATAAATCAAATGAGGCGGGGGTCTTTTTTTACCAAAGTCATGCTGACTTCAATAATTGACTTTACAGTACAGCGTCTCAGAACACATCATCTGCTGATAAGCGCGATGAACAATCTGGTTTTTTTTTCGTCACAAAAAGAAAAAAACACGGAGTACTTTTCACAAATCGCGGCGGAGGCCTCGGCGCCTCCCGGGAACACTTGTGCCGAACTTATACTCAAAATCTTTTCCGTCGATTGGTAGATAAATAAAAATAAAAGTGACTTATAAAAGTGACTTACAGACACAGACGCTGCTCATTTTGCTTCGCTTCACAACGTGTCCGCCTTAGGTCAAGCACTTCATCTTGATTATTGTTACTTTTTTTTTTTTTCCTTGGGCCGGACCCCCCCGACCAGCACCTCCAATTCCTTTCAACGAAACACAATAAGATATGAGAACCTCCTATATTTCTCCATGTCAGCAGTTTTTCTCCCTCCCCTCCCGTCGTCGTGCCACGTTCGGAGCCGTGCTCATATTTCAGCGGGGAAGTGAGATTGTCTTTTTTTTTTTTTACCTGTATACATCGCGTGTGATTTATAGGTTGGCCAAAAGCCGCATCTATCCGGCGGCAGGCGTAGCCGCTCGTGCGACGCATGGGGAACTGGCCAGTGGTGCTGCTTCTCCGACTCCCGATAGTTGGTGTGATTTTTTTTTTTCTTCTGCACAGCTGCAATATGCCGGCAAATGAGCCACAGAATGAGAGCAGGACTCCGTGAGTGGTGGACGCACCGGGGCCAGTATCCGCCAACACGCACCATCACCTGTACTTGCTTTTTGTTTGCAAAGTACAGCGCAAGACCACGGGCGTGGACACGTCAGTCACATAATCCTTGCTCAAAAACACTATACGTCACTCACGAGTACTTTTTTTATGAAGATGAATTGCTTTCATACGTTTCTCCACAGGAACTCTTAGTTAATGTAGGAGGTTCCAGGCGGTGCACCGGCCTCATTTAAGATTGGCGCTGCCGAGCATTAGCTGAAGATGAGATCACAAAGCTCCTCAAATGTAATGTATGTTTTGGCTCCCCCCCACTAGTCTGCGAGAAATCCGACATATTATTTTCTCTTTTTTTCTCTTCCCTTTTCTCTTTTGCTGCCAAGGCCTCGTACACGAGAGCCCAGTTGGATCTTAAAGCGTTCACATCCACTCCGATCCTCCATCCATCCATCCATCGTCTACCGCTTTATCCATTTAAGGGTCGCGGGGGGGCTGGAGCCAATCCCAGCTGACATTGGGCGAGAGGCGGGGTTCACCCTGGACAGGTCGCCAGCCTATCACAGGGCCACATACAGAGACGGACAACCATTCACTCTCACATTCACAACTACGGTCAATTCAGAGTCTCCAATGAACCTAACTCCATTCTGCATGTCTCTGGACTGTGGGAGGAAGCCGGAGAACCCGGAGAGAACCCACGCACACATGGGGAGAACATGCAAACTCCACACAGAAAGGCCCTGGTTGGTTTGAACCGGGACTCGAACCCAGAACCTTCTTGCTGTGAGGCAAAAGTGAGTCCGATCCTGTAAAATATAGTTTTTTTCTGTTTTCCACGGCTGAATTTGATAATAAGCAATTTCATCTATATCTGGACCGGTCCTGCTTTTGGTTATGGCTGCCATCCCCATCAGAGGTGGGCATTCTCCTTAATATCGGAGGGGGGGGGGGCATTAGATATTCAAAGTGTGCTGCTGTTTACTGACAAGGTGGTGCAACCTTCTCAGCAGGGGCTGAAAGGTGCTCAGCTATGACAATTACTTGGCTCAAAGTGACTGAGAACAACAACGACTGAGATGAAGCAAGAGCCAATAACATTCAGCGGGGAACCCGCTAAACCGGCGGCGCCAATTCCCTTTACTAAGGAGCTGTCATCTCGCCAAATGATGCGCGTCAGTGGGTTTCACTTCCCTTTTTTTTTGTCTCCTCGGTGCTGCTTGTTTTTTGCATTTGAAAGCCTACTTATTACAATCGTTGAGCTCTTGCAGAAATCTCTTCTTTTTTCCCCCCCACACCGGCAGAGACGGCTCTGAAAGCGTGTGTTCCACACTTTGGGGAATGTGGCATTTTGTCTCGAAGAGCTATTCATGTGAAATACAGTGTCAAGTCAACTTTGGTGTCACTTGAAACCCGTGGAATTCAAGAGAGCGTTTGCAGAAAGAAAAGCCCCCTCGTTTACGGGTGACAGATGACATGACAACACAGACCTTAGTCCACAAAGACTGTGACTGACCAATAAGCAGCGACCGTGTCAGAAATACCTGGACACAGTTCTCACCCACAGCAGCCGTGTTTTAAAAGGGTGCTTTTGTAAGAATCTTCTCTGCAGTGGAACGTGGTGGTCGTCGCCTGCCAACAGCCTCAGACATCGTTGTGTTATGAGGTTATAAAACGTCCTCCTGGCAGTGCCACACCAAGTTCAAGTTGACTTTTACTGTCAATCATTCTTATGTAAAATCTATAAAACTAGATGTTAAATAATAACAATGTAAAAAATGGAATGAGACTACGAGAGTGGGTGTGTTGCATACGACCACGGGTGATTAAAGGTGCTGCGCTCACCCGAATATGAATTATAATAATAAAGAGTAGCTATGATTGGCAGAATGAATAATAACACTTGTAAGGAACATTTAACATCTAACATGTATAAAGTGCAATAGTCCCCATTCCACTCTTACTGTAAAAACAAAGAATATGCTGATAAAAAAGTTATATTATATACATTCTTATATTGTTACTCTAATACTAAAAATAGTGCATAGTTTAAATAGTACAAGAACTTTTTGGGTTTAATTTCTTCTTGTTAAAAAACACTTATTTATTTATTTGTATTCAATCTTTTTTTGTATAAACTGTCTTTGTAACAACATGACGTTAAATCACGGCCAACAAGGACGTTGCTATTGAATTTTTTTTGGATGAATACGATTGTGATTCATGTTTTGGTGTGGAAACGTTCAAACTGGATTTTCAGAGAAAGGGACATTTTTGATTTGGTACAACCAGAGCTTTGTTGTTTAATCTACAATAGCAGACGTAGAAGTAGGTGCAACAATGTCAGGGTGTAAAAATCTATTTCTCTCAGCCTTTATCACATCTTCTTTTTGTGTTGTGCCAAATTCCACTCCAGCTAAATATATATTTATATATATTTTTTTAAACATCTCACAATCTTTCTCACCTTTCCATAACTGATTGAAGTTTTTTTTTGTTTTTCATTGTATTTTTTGTCTGAAAAACTTTGGCTGCACCAATTTTTAATGTGATATTTTACAAATCAATCACATCTCCTCCTCTCACTGCTGCACCATTATTGTACAGTCACGCACAGAGATCATAGAGGTGTACATTTCATTTCATAGCAGCAATGTCTCCTCAAGTGTTAGACAGGCAAGAGGCAACTCTGGTGCCCCCAGTGGTTCCAGGCGGTATAATTGTTTGGTAAGGAAGCAGCTACTTCTTTCCTGCAGAGCTCCTGAGGAAGTTGTCAACATCACGGTTGAGATAACGGAGGAGGAGAGAGAAGTTGGTTCACTGAAGCTCCTACTTCGTTTCCTGGCTCCTAGTGTTAGCCCGCGGCAGCGTTAGAATCAATGGCTGACTCAATGCCAGCGGCCTGGCTACTGTCCAAGGCAGGAAACAACTGTAAAAATCACAATTTGAACAAATGGCCTTGAGTTAAACGTGCGGTATGATGTTAAGTGAGTAAGAAAACAATCTATATGTCGTATTTTGAAGCCTCTAAAGTCCCGGAGCTCTTTCCACGGAGTGATTGCACGTCCGATGTTCACCTTTTCTGATTTTGTTCGTCGGTTGACGTGATTTTTTTTCAAGGTTGAGTTGCTTTTGTGGATGTGCCACCATCTGCCATGGCCATCACTGGGGATAGATACCGGGAGAACGCTGTTCTCTTCCTTGTTTTTGGTTACGCAATGTGTGATGCAGTTCCTTTGGAGAGTTTCCGTGAAAACCCGAAGAGAATAACATACCGATATAACCTCGGATGGTGTCGTTTTCCTGTCGCCATTAACAATCAGTACAATCAGATTTAACATCACAATGAAAAGTTTAAGCCAATATCTATTTCCCACTTTTACAGCCTGCCTTACTACCTCCCCATGTACTTTAATGAATAATGGTCATGGAGATGAAATGCAGGCTACCAGGCGACGAGCCTGTTACATGAGGCAACATAAAAAATACTACAATTTAATACCTGGGCATTAAATGGTATCATACTGTACTTGGAGAGCATATGTACTCAATGTTTTATTAATGATTAGGCATCAGGCCTCTTGGATATACTGTATATGCGACACAATGTGTGTGAGCCCCCGCTTCATTCCTCATCCTTCGCCGTTTTGATTTTCACTCAGATCTGTTGCACGGGGCAAATTAGCGCTGGATACTACTTATGGATCCAATAAACATTTAGCGCAAATTGATCTCATCACATACGATGGCTTTGTGTCTCCCAGCCTCTGCCGCATATGCTCGGTTAAACCAAAAAAAAAAAAAAGAAGCCAGTCATGGTTCTGAATTACACCTTCCTGCCCACCTTTTTTATTTCATTTTCTATTATTCAGCCTATCCACACGTACAGTAACAGATACTTACAAAGCCATCGCTCTTGCACATGCTTCAGTGTGTGTGATTGCAGCACGGGGCTTCATCATCATGCAGCAACATTAGCTGGTGGCACAGGCAGCCATTATCTGTCCCCTGAGCAGGCTGGTTAGCTGACTGGCTGGGCAGAGGTGTATTAACAAGGCCACTCCATATTTTTTATTTATTTATTCTTCTAATCTCACTGACTCGCTGCCACATCACCTCTGCATGGACGGTCGTTTTATTATTTATAGGCCCGGCTGTGTGTGTGTGTGTGTGTGTGTGTGTGTGTGTGTGTGTGTGTGTGTGTGTGTGTGTGTGTGTTAGTGTGCGTGTTAGTGTGCGTGTGTGTGGGCGCCGGCTACTGTCGTAAAAAAGCAAACACGCGTTACCGCACGGACACATACAGTCGCACGGCAGCGCTGATGTAGTCTACACACACACACACACACACACACACACACACACACACACTAAGCCACACATCTCACCAAATTCGACAAGCCGCTGACATGGCTTTTGCAAAAGATTAGCCAGGATTAGATTGGATCTGCTGCAGAACTGAATAACTAATTGAAAATATATTCTGCTCATAGCAATTATGAGCTTTATGCCGGCTTAGTCATGATTTTTAACAGAGCGAGCAGGGGGAAAAAAAAGGAACCATTCTTTTGAAATTTCTATACATAGTTGACAGGAGAGAGTAAGATTTGCGTGTATCACAGAACATCTTTCAATTCTCTGGTAGATTTCAACAACATTTAAAACCAAATTGAATGATTTTGACTGATTCAAACGGATCAAAATAACAAATTCTATTCTTTTAACATATTCAGACATAGTATTTATGATTTATGTATTTTAATTGCATATAAACTTCCCATCCATTTGGATTACATAACCTTGACAAACTAATGAACCCAATGTGATGCATATTCGTCAGTCAAACATAAATAAAACAACTAAGACCGGAGTTTGTGTAACAGTTACCAAGAAACCAATTTTTTTTTCAAATCCATAAATAAAACTGATTTATATATTTGAATAAATTCAATTTGTTCCTTATTCTGAAGCCTATTTGTCTGAAATCACTTTTCTAGTTACTGTCAAATCTGTGTAGTCCAAATGGATGGGAATGATATATGCAATTAAAATACATAAATGTTTTTGTTTACTTTTTTGTGAGTGGTCAATTTGAATAATTTTGCGATGAGATATTCTTCAAGGACAATTGCTTCACTACCCTCCAGCTAAACCAAGGATTATACTACCTATTGTTTGAAACATGGCCCTGGTGAATACCCACTTTTGATTGCCCAGAAGGTGTGTGTGCATTCTTTTCAGTCAAATCCTCATTACGGTCTAAATTAATCTTCTTCCTCCGGGGAGGCTGCTCCATTCAGCTGTTACTAGCCAACAGCTTTACCCCCTCCCCCTGTTGGAAGAAGATTTTTTTCCCCCCCGTCTATAAAAGAAAAAATGAAAAGTTTTCTTCATAAAGGACCGGAATCAAACTTTTTGGAAACTGTGATATGATTTTCACAGCCAAAACACTTCTACTGCAAAACTGATGCAGCGACTGATGTGACAATTAAACACGACTCCTACCGATGAAGTTAGCAAACAGCTGATGTGCAGCAGCAAATATGTGTTTTTTTTAAGGGAACCCAATTATGACGAGCTCATGATTTCTGTACAGGTGATGCGGGTATGTTTGCAATTTGCATATTTGGCGAGGCGTCGAGATATCGGGACTCAACAAAGGAAAATCTCACATTTTTCTCATAAAACATCCATTTGTTGTGACTTCAGCTTCATGGTCATTGTTGGAAACTCGCAGCTCTTGGATACGGTTTGCAAAGAGACTGTGAACTGGTCGGCCGCCGGGTTCAAACCCCAGTTAGTACTAACCCCCGCGCCGCCGTACTTTGAATACTGATATTACATATTCAACGTTTAACTGATGACATCCGCTCGCCGACGACGAGAAGTTGACCACCTCAGATGTCTGTCTCGTACAAATGCAGTTGCTGTCAATGCTGAACAAAGGAGAGAGTCACAATCATGCGGATGTGTGGCCGACGACGTCTGGTGGCCTCGCACTGAGATGAGATGTCGTCATCGTGGGGGAGTTGATTACACACACACACACACACGCACGCACACACACACACACACACATATCTCGTGACCAATCACAGTGTCGAGACGGTGTCTAATATTATTCATATTCCTAATGGAACACTCAGATATGTGCAATTGCAAACCTTCAGATACCTGAGCTTTACATCTTGTACACACACACACCACTACCTACCTGTCACACACACACACACACACACACACACACACACTGCCCATTTCCCCAGACTTGCTCACTGGCCCGTGGTTTATGTGACACATCCTCAGCCCCAGCAGTGATGCCCAGAGATGAGCCACAGCCGTGGAAGTGACACACACACGCACACACGCACGCACGCACGCACACACATTAAACATGGATCAGGTGACCTATGCCTCACAGACTTCAACCGCGCTCGCTGGCCCTTGGATGATGAGTGGCAGGCAGCTCCTCGCTCACCGCCTGTCGTCTCTTGTCTTTAATATGCCTCCTCTTCCTTTCCGTTCACAGAACCCACAGGAATCCCAATTTGTTGCCAGCCTGTCGAGGGGCGGAAGGATTCTTACTTATTTCTAGCGCGAGCCATTTAACTGCTCGGTTACTTTAAATTGTGCCCATTTCCAAACACATTCCACTTTTTTTTTTTTTTTTTTTTGTTCCGTTGGTGTCTGGAGAACAAGCCAGTGTGATTCTCTGAAAGAAAGAGTAACACACACTCCGTCCTCCAGGCTGCCTCTTGTTTCCGGGGCCCATCGAGGCATAAGAATTGTGATCAAATACTTTTAAAGCGTTCCGTTAATTGGTTTCCCTTTTTTGTTAATCTGAGGCAGCGGAGCAAACGTGTTAGGAAACAATTGTCAACATAGGTCATCCGAGAGACACCCGGAAACAATGGGCAATATCGCTTTCAGCCATATTTCTGTCCACTCACAAAACTCACTGTGTTTGGAAATAGTGACTCGTGTTATCCAATCGGAGGAGGAGACGTTACTACATTTGCGCTCCCATGCCACCTCTGCACCGGGGACGGAGTGCAGGGGCGCGTTTGGACACAGATGTGAGGAGAGTTTCTGCGCTGACTCGGCTTTAGCAGTAATGTAGGCCTGGGCGGTACTGGAAAAAAACATCTTTTTCGCGATAATCTTTTCCATATTGATTGATATTGATATATATCACGATATGAGTCACATTTCTGTTACTCCAGTCCAGCCGCACGATTGGTTCGGCACGTTGCTGTTCTCATTATCATCATTGGCTGTTTGTGTTGTCTGTCAAAACATGAATGGAATTAGTTCTATCGAAGTTATATTAACGTGTCTTAAATTTCTATGGAGGAAAAGTTATTTTGCGATTAATTGGCGTTATTGTTTTGTCGCCCAGCCCTATTCAGCAGTAATGTAGGCCCGCAGCTAACGATTATTTTTATAATCGACTGATCTGTCGATTATTTTCTTGATTAATCTTTGTTCCATAAAATGATGAAAAATGTAGATCGTGTTTCCCAAACCCCCAAGATGATGTTTTGTTTCCACCACACACCAAAGATATTCAGTTTACTACTACAACTACTAATAATAATACATTATTATTATAATTGTCACAGAGGAGCAAACTATGTCGCGAACTATGTCAAATGTCCTGGAATACTGTCACATCTCACTTTAAACACCGGTTGGAAATAACCAGTATTTCAGTGTATTTTTTTGCGGCCTGATGCGAATCTTAACCCCCGGGGGGGCGAGTTCTGTGTGAAATAACTTATTGACTCACGTTCCCAAAGTTCATTAAATCATCAACCCTGATCAATGGCTATATTCCAGTTAATTAGAAGCTGCTCTGAATCACCACTCTTTCTACTTTGGACTCTCAAAGCGAAGCGCGACATGAGTCAGTGCAGAGACACCGCAGGGGTCCAGACCGTCGGCAGAACCGAGCGGCACATTCTTCCTTTTGTCGTCGTCAGAGAGATTAAGTTTTTAATAGGAGACACATTGTGCCTTTTCAGTTCTTTTTTTCCCCCTTTCTTCTAGTTTGTTATTCATTTTTGTGTGTGTACGTAAAAAGGTCTGCAAATTTTTCAGTTTTTCTTTTTCCTCTAGTGTGTTATTAAGTGTTTTTCTTGTGTTTTTTCAAAAGGTCTGCAAAGTTAAAAAAGCTTATGATTCGCTGGGCACATAATTCCACAGAAAAGGCTACTGGGTCCCATCATACAGTGTTTTAGTTCTAAAAACTGCCTTTTTGAAAGTTAAAACGAACTCTGTCCACACAGATGTTTTTAGCTCCGTATCAGCAGTAATCCACGTCCATACGAACACATCTGAAAACGTGTATCGCGTGACTGTTCACGTACGCTGAGCATGTGCCTGCCGGTGTAAACAGGAAACAGATTGTCGTGCCCGAAAAAAGCTAATAAGGAGAAACATCGATGGTGAAGAGTAAGAGAGGGGATTTCTACGCGTCTACAAAGTTCTGCGTTCAGCCTCTGGTGTTTCGAGTCGTGACCGCCAGCCAATCAGGACGCACGAATGCCAGTGACTACGTCATCGGTTCCAAACGTCTCCACTTTTCTTGCGCTCCCTTTTGAGTTTTTCAAACCAAAACTGGGCGAGCAGCGTTTTTCCAAACTTAGAAAAACCCCGGAGTAGTGTGGACGTCATGGCGACAGTGATTCGTTATCAAGCGAAAGCGTAGCGGGGCGAATGGCCAACCGATGAATAATAGCATTTGCCTCAACTATGGTACCGCGAGTGAGGAATGTGGCGTGGACACGGGAGAGAAGTGACGAGTCAGTGTGACTGTTCTGAGGCGAACCTGTTCTCTTCCATCACCTTCGTTTGCCGCCGATGCCTCTGGTCCTTTCCTAAGTAGACGTATCCTCGTTGCATGGTCCCCTTATGAAAAATGACTCTATTATGGAAAAAGTCAAGCAGCCAAAATAGCCCGTGGTCGAGTGAAAGCCCTGATTTATCATCATCCAATTATAGTATTGAGAAGGCGCCGTGCACTCTCCGTACACTCGTCCAGACTCGATAAGGAAGTCGGCTCCACGCCACGCGGGCTGTGAAAGGCGGCCGACCGCTGGACGCCGCCTGTATCGCGCAATAAATCTGAAGCGGGATAATTCAATCTTTCGAAATCCGACCGGCCGATGTTGCATCTTTATTGATGAGGTATAGAAATGTCAAGCAGGTGCACAGATCAGACCTTTTCATCAAGGTTGTACGGTGACTCTCTGTCACTGTAAGTCCCGCTTGATCTATGGCGGTTTGCATTCAATCGAGTGGCGCCGCGCCGCGACATCACCCGCTGGTTTGTAAACGGCCATTTTGAGGCCTCGAAATTGAAGTAACCATATTTGGAGGAGCAGGGGGCGTTGGGCCTGACACCTGCAACCATGCAGCTATTGGACGGTACTGGCCGTCATTCACACTGTATCCACGCCTCAACGCATACATTTATCGTACACTTTACTCTAAATGAGACCAGGATTTACAAAATGAACATCATACCGTATTGAAGAGGACTTATACTCCTCAGGGTGATGTTATAAATCAAGTTTTTTTTGCAACCGGTGGAGTCGCCCTCTGCTGGCTTCAGGCACTTCTGCATTGGCTTTATTTTCCGGACCTGGTGACCAGGTCCATTTCTATATACAGTCCATGCATTCAACACAATTTTTGTGTCATTTTGCGTGTACACTCAACGGAATGCATCCGTAAATACATTCAGCGGAACTTTTTTGGCATCGCACACTCGTCCATATTGGCAAAGCGGAAATGTAAACATCACGACAAGCACAAGCAGAATCCTTAAACAGGGAGCACAACATGAAATAAATAAATCTGTACCCGTTTTACGTGCATATGGACACTTTACATAACATTGTTTTTTCATAAGAGTACTCTCCATATTTCAAAATTGAAATATTTTCATTTATAAAAAAGATGTTGTTGTACAATCAGCATCTCTCTCTCTCTCTCTCTCTCCATATATATATATATATATACATATATCTCTTACCTGTCACAACACGCGCACACACACACACACACACATTTTAGAGCATCAAAAAACGAATTAAAACCAAACTAATCACAAACATAAACAGTGGAACACATCAGTTTGGTAAGGATTATTAAAAAAAAAAAAATCCTACTTAAACATTTTAGTTTGGTCCGTGTCCCACGGGCGGGGTTTATGCCCTCTCATGAGGCCAGCCAGCCACCAGGGGGCGGATCAGGTGTTATTGTTTTTGGCTTCATGTCGTCCATCTTTATATAAAGTCTATGGAACGTACATTAGCCTGAAACATATATATATATATATATATATATATATATATATATATATATATATATATATATATATATATATAAATATATATATTTTTTAAAGATAATATATAAACATTAAACCAGAAATAAAAGCCTCCTTTACAGAAAAGACACAATTTGCAGGTGATGCTTTTTCATGGAAAAGTGTTTTCTGATGCACTGCTCACTGCTGTTTGCTTCACTTTGCATTCGCTCTGCAACCATCCCACCACAGCCCCCCCCCCCCCCCCCCCCCCCCCCCCCCCCCCCCCCTTGCCCCCTGCGTGTTTTACTGTGTCTCTCTCTCATCTGTCCCAGATTAAAGGCTCGTCTCCACTCCAGAAACCTGCCAGCCTTCAGCCTGTTGATAGGCTTGGAACAGGGTCACAGCACTGATCTTGTCCAAGAGGCTGCCTTTGAAGCAGACACACACACACACACACACACACACACACACACACACACACACACACACACACACACACGAGCCGTTCCTCGGCCTCCTCCTCTCTCCTTGTGCAGTGATGAAGTGGTCAGGGTGTGACTCTCTATACTCTCACCTCTTTTTTTTTAATGAAGTTCACTAATACACTGCCATTGATAGTAGAATTGAGGAATGGAGTCCGCGGAGGCTTCTCAGCCGATGTGCTGGAAGTGCAACGCTATCCATCCCCCGGCAAGTTAATCAACTTATCCCTGTGCCGGAGAATGGTTTTTATTAAGGGCACACGAAAAATTAAGAGCCTTTTTCATTAAATATTGAACATTGCATGTACGATTGAGAAACAATATATCGTGTAAAATAGTCCCTTGTCAAAAAGGAGCCCGGTCCTGGTGATCGTGACGACGCATTTGTTATTTCCGTCTCTTATCATCACGGTCGCTGTGAATCTGTTTGAGGTGCTTGTTAGATTCCTCTCATTGTCCAAACCCACTATCGTCAAGAAGTTCTTCAGAACACCTTGAAAACTTGGAAACTGTGGTCGGCCACGTCGCCGCCACATTATCCGCCGATAATTAATTCCAGGAAGTGTGAAGTGTGTCACGCTAAAAAGCAGGGTGCCGCTTGATATTCATGAGGCTTCATCCTGTTTCAAATGTCCCCCCCTCCGGTGGTTAGCTTGACAAAATGCAGTTCTGTTCAATCCCCGGCTTCCCGCAGTTCTTAAACTGGGGACTCATCACTCATGTCCGGTGTGCGGTTGGAAGGTGGGGAGGCTTTTTCTTTTTCTTTCCGGCCTGGTGTGCGACGCCGTCTGGGCGTCAAGGTGAGCGATTGCAATCTGGCAGGCGTTCTCCTCTCCAGGGCCGAGCCTGACTGACCACTGCTGTCCTGTAGAACGTGGCCTCTCATTGGCCGTCGAGGGGTCACGTGCACAGACCTCCCCTTCATCACTAAATGTCCTTCTTCAGCAGTGGGTGGGGAACATCTGGCCTCCGGGCCACATGTGACCCACAAGACGGTTGCCAACAAGCAACTCAGAAATAGTTGCCGAGGTTGGAATCATCTTTTTTCGCGATAAGAGGAAAAAGAGACCAACGTGTCCTTCAGGGTGGAAACCTCCGGCTGCATGTCTGTCAGGTCACGGTCAGGGAAGGTGAAATCCCAGTGTCATGGAGGTCCAATCATGCTAAACCATGGATGAGCCAGGACTAATGAGTTTGGACGAAGCCAGCTCTCCCTGGGCGGAGTTTGCGTTGCCACAACGCGGCAGTCGGGCGGTGCTATACGGCCGGAATGTGGCGAGCCACCTAGTAGCTAATAGCTAAGACGATGAAAGCTCGTTGAGGAGGAGCATTCGTGAACGAGTGTCGTCGCTGCAGAGGCGCTCGGGACCAATTACAATTGTTTGACAGTGTCGGTTTGTCATGGCAGAGCAGATTGCTGACGTGGAAGAATTACAAGTACAAGTACAATACAAGGAAGGAATCACTGTGTTTGAAAGCCATGCGTGGTGAGGATTTGTTTGAACAAGTTGTTTCAGCTTTAAACAAGCTGCAAGTAGCATCATCATCATCATCACTACCATCTGACACCAGACACAAGCTTTCCTTTGCTGCAATTACGTAAACCTCTCTTACCCTTTGCTATCTTACCTTACCTTATCTTACCTTACCCTGCCCTACCTTACCTTGCGTTACCTTATCTTATCTTATATTACCTTATCTTACCTTACCCTTTACTATCTTACCTTACCTTACCTTATCTTACCTTACCCTTTACTATCTTACCTTACCTTACCTTATCTTACCTTACCCTTTACTATCTTACCTTACCTTACCTTATCTTACCTTACCCTTTACTATCTTACCTTACCTTACCTTATCTTACCTTACCCTTTACTATCTTATCTTACCTTACCCTGCCCTACCTTACCTTACCTTATCTTATCTTATCTTATCTTACCCTGCCTTTCCTTACCTTGCCTTAACTTACCTTACCTTATCTTATCTTATCGTATCTTATATTACCTTACCCGGCCTCACCTTACCTTACCTTGCCAAAGAGAAACAGTACCAGCGTGACAAGTTATAAAAAAACAGAATGAAAGTGGGAAAAAAAGTTCCCTGCCCCTGTTCTCCGCCTGCTCCGCCAAGTGTTGACATCTTTTATTTGATGAATTGATTCATTTCCAGGGGTCTTCAGTGAAAGACGCAGAGGAAGAAAAGAAATACTGAACAGTGAATATCCAGGTTTATATTTTGAGTTTTTATGAGAAGAGAATCACAGAGGCGAGAACAAGACACGACACAATATGTAGAATGCTAAGGTCCGCGTCGGCGGTGAGCTCAACTCAAAGCTCAAAATCCACGGGCTTTTTCCCGAGCACTGCAGCTTTTCATGAAAAAGAACAAACAGACAATAAATAACACGGCATTTCAAAGCGCACCCGATAAACTTACAGGGGTATCGAGGACACGCGGATGTGTAGAGCAATATATGCGCAGTAATAACAATAACAGTCAGTCAATGCTCACAAGTATATTTCCAAAGTATTAAAAAGCCAAAGGCCGCAGATGATCTGCAGCCTTTTTCATCACGACTGCAGAGCTCACCTCGATCGGTCTCCCAACAAACACCCGGATACCGTGTCCGACGCCTGTGGAGCAGCACTACTTTGGTAGTTATTCTCCTTCGGTTTGCCTCGCGAAACTTCTCCTTTCATTCCCTTTGATTTAGGAAATTTGGGGGCATGAGAGGAAGATTAGAAGTTTGAGGTCTGTTTATCAGAGTCGGCACAAATTCTGCACAGCGAGTCTCTCGGCGAGGGAGCACGCACGGATCCATCAAAGGACGGGCATCTCCAGAGATAATGAGCCGGGTGGCACGCATGGAAACATGGAGGTTTTCTTTTCCGTTTTTTTGTTTGAACTTCGTGGAGATGCTCAGGGTTCATACGCTGCTTTAAAACAGGCGTCGGGGTCAAATATCAAAAATCATAGTGAGGCTGCGGGACTCTAGTGTCCATGTGGCTAATTGATGAGGGGGAACTCGACAACTTCATTCTCAAAGTGTTGGCCATCATTATTTCTATTTCAGTAGTGACAGCTGTTTGTGTACTCGCCGTCATGATTGTGGAGATCAGTAAAAAAAAAAAAAGCCACAGAATGGTGGCACGGTGTCATAGTGGTCAGCACTTTTGCATCACAGCAAGAAGGTTCTGGGTTCGAATCCCGGTTCAAGCCAACCAGGGCCTTTCTGTGTGGAGTTTGCATGTTCTCCCCGTGTGTGCGTGGGTTCTCTCCGGGTTCTCCGTCTTCCTCCCACAGTTCAGAGACATGCAGAATGGGGTCAGGTTCATTGGAGACTCTGAATTGACCGTAGGTGTGAATGTGAGAGTGAATGGTTGTTTGTCTCTGTATGTGGCCCTGTGATAGGCTGGCGACCTGTCCAGAGTGAACCCCGCCTCTCGCCCAATGTCAGCTGGGATTGGCTCCAGCCCCCCCCCGCGACACTTGAATGGATAAAGCGGTGGACGATGGATGGATGGATGGACTATGTCCGCAAATGTTTCTCCGGACATTTTCCAGATGTTTTCCTACCAGCCCCCCCTAGTAGAATTTCCGTAAAAAAAAAGTCAGATTAAGTCCTTGTGAGAATACAGAAGGAAAATCTCTTGGAAATGAGCAGCGAGTGAGCGCCATGTCTGTGGGAACGTGTCTAACTTTGACAATCTCCTGCTGGTGCTCGTCATATGTGAACGTCAAACTCGATCCGCGATTTTCTAGATATTTCCCAGATTTTGTTTTCATGTGTGAAAACTGCTTGGTTTTACGAAGGGAAAAGGCTCCTGGTTTGAGTTTTTTTGCACGCTCACTTTTCCTGTGCAATGTGTGCAGGTATTGTGACTGATATTTTAATCGTGCGCTCTCTCTCTGTTTCCCCTCCACATAAAGTGCCTCAGATAATTTGGCTTAACTGTGCTAACAACCTCCGGCATTGTCTGAATGCTCCTGACACTTCTCTGTTGCGGCGCAGTTCCTGTGTTCCCAGATCTCGACGATCATTTCATCATAACCGTGAGCAATTATGGCAAAAACTACCAAGAGCAGGACGGAGGTTGTTAGAACCAGAGTTATTCTTTAAAAAAAAGAGAAAAGCCTTGGATTAAAATGATGGAGAATGCCTCTCTCCCTCTCAGTGAAACCTTCAGACATGGTAAATGCCTGTCGAGTATTACGACAGTTTCTTTACAAAAATCCAGGAAAAAGAACCAGACTCCTATAATCCAGGGGAATAAAGAGTCTCATTGCAGCGACACAAGCTCAGAAATATGTGTTTTGTATTGACTGATTGTTGAAGGCTGCAAACAGAAATATCCCATTTTGGCTCCCGCTGCACAATAAGACTTTTTTTTTTCTTTACTTGATCATTTCCTTTTCTTCTGGATAAGATCCGTCGGAGCTGCCAGACACAGTCTTGTTCTTGAATGAGCCCGGAGCCCCTCCGTCACAAATTTACCGACAATAATGCTTGTATATTGTTTGTTTGGCGTCGGCCGCTTGGAGGCAGCGGTGGCGTCAAATTAAATTTTGATGCGAGGCCCTTCTCTGTGATAATCTGTCAGAAATGAGCAACTGTGAGGACGGTGGTTTGTCACTGCTAAGATTCAGTGTGCTGCTGCACCTGGAACTAGACGACCTGGTCGAAAAGCCTCTGGAGCTTAAGGAAATTCAACAAGAATTATTTTTATTGAAATCGTTTGTGCTTTAAAAAAAATGTAATTTCTCTTAACTGCGGATTTTTTTTTTACATCTTCAAGGGTAAAGTCAGTTTCCTGAAGGTACCGTGTTTGTCAGGACACACACACACACACACACACACACGTACACACACACACACACGTATGTCCTCCTTTGCCTTGTGTAAGTGCCCTTGACAGTAAAGGCTGCTTAGGAATGCTGACCATGCAGCAATGCTTGTTAGTCGTCGCTCTCTCCCCGCGATCGTTAATGATTACCAGCGATCGAACACAAATCACATGCATGCAGGTCGGGCTGGCAGGAAAAAGTTCCAGGAAATGGAAGGAAAAAAAAATGTACGATGGTTTGAAACATCCAGTGATAAATACCTGTGTTTGAACATGTGCTGCGAAGAGTGAACGCTGGGCTCTGGGGGGCAGCAGTGACTGATTTCAAAAGGAGCCCGGAAAGGTTCTGATTTTCAAGTCTGACGGAAACGCTGCGATTGGTCGGCGGGGGTCGCGGCCAAATCGGATTGTTTGGAGCGAATCAGACGGAACCCCCCACAGTCACCTGACATATTGGGATAACGACACAGAAAGAAATGTGCAATAATATGAAGTGACCAAGCCGGTGAAAGTCTAATTTCCAGGGCTGCGACCAATGGCTATTTTCATTATCGATCAATCTGTCGATTATTTTCTTGATTAATCGATTAGTTGTTTGGTTTATAAAATGTCATAAAATGGTAGAATATTGTTTTGTCCACGCACCAAAGATATTCAGTTCACTGTCACAGAGGAGCAAAGAAACCAAAAAATATTCACATTGGAGAAGCTGAAATCAGAGAATTTTTACTTCTTTTCTTTCCATTAAAACTACTCGAGCCGATTAATCGATTCTCAAAATAGTTGGCAGTTAAATTAGTGGTCGATTGCTAATCGATTAATCGATTAACTGCTGCAGCTCTAGTAATCTCCTTGGTTTTGCAGTTTCTTATTCCCTTAAGTAATCACAAGTGGCATTAAAAATGTATCCAAAAGGTTTAATTTGATGCCGCCTGAAGCCTCCTCGTCAGCCTCCCGTATGCTTCTTTTAATACGGGTGCTCGTTTCACGACTCCTGAAACAACGGGAGGTTAATTTCGCTCCAAATCCGCGTTGAATACGTGAGGACGCGGCCTACATCACACTCCGCAGCTAATAAGACCCCTCGGCCCCCTCGACCTGTGGAGCCCCCAGAGAGAATGTCTATGGCTCAGTAGTAGTCAAAAGCAGTTGACAGTTTTCCCAACACAGCAGACATTGTCGCAGCTTTCTCTCTCTCTTGCCTGCTGCCGACGGCGCCATAAATGTCACCCCCGTCTTTGATGGGCCCTCCTGTGGATCGATGCCAATATGTAGCATACGCCTCCCTGCGGCCGCCTAACCCCCATCTATTCATCCATCCACTCATTCTTTTTAGCCATCCATCCTCGCCCCCCTTGGTCCGTCCTGTCCCTCCTCCTCCTTTCTCTGTCATCTATATCCAACCCCCTTCTCCCTTTTTCCTCAGCAGCAGCTCCCACCGTTTTTCATGCATACAAGCCTGTAATGTTTACAATGTGCATTTCTTGCATTCTTAATCTTATCTTTTTTTTTAAATCACAATCGTCACTTGTGTCCGGTACACATGGTCTTTGTAGCGTATATGGTTGAATAGTGAACCATACTTTAATTTTAATATTTTGAGTAGAGCCTGACCAATATGGATTTTTGGGGCCAGTGCCGATATCGATACATTGGCCGATGTATATTTATTTTTTCAATCTGTCAATGATTCCTAATATGTCGTTATCAAACCTTTATGACAAAGACATGTAATTGAGGCTTGCTATTTTAGTTTGACCATAAACTTTATCATAAATAACTATGAAAATTGAGAATACAAATACAACCAAATACATATAACTTGAACTTGGTACGTAGACCAAAAAGCAAAGAAAGAAATTAAAAATATGTCATATTGTCCTAACGTACACTGAAAGTGCCTGAAGCCTGTTCTCTCTGGAATTACCAGCAGGGGGCGACTCTAATGGTTGTAAAAAGAAGTCTGTTTCTGTAGAAGTCAATGAGAAAATGACTCTACCTCTCACTTGATTTACGACGTGGGTAAACATTTTCCTGGGGCGTTTATGGTTTGATCACTAGATGCAAGTCTTCTTCAATACAGCGTGATGTTCATTCAGTAAATCGTGGTCCCATTTAGAGTAAAGTAGCGTGGATACAGTGTGATTGACAGCTGGTCTGTCCAATCGGTACATTGTTGCAGGTGCGGGTGTTGAGATCTCAGTCAGACACACCCCCAATTCCATGTCCCTACTCAAGCCGGACAAGTCAAGTGTCAAGCAAAGACGAGCATCCTTTGTGTATAGGAACTTATTTTAAATGGCCTCAACATTGGAATATATTGGAAGAATGTTTACAGGCAGATTATCTTTTTATATTATGTTGCTGCTCAGTGAGTCAAAGGCTTTTTCCCGTGTGCCGGATCAATTCTGTCAACTCCGTCTCTCTCGCCAGCAGCGCCTCAGAGCCTCTGAAAATCATCGAGTCAGGACACATAGGGTGACCTCCCAACATGAATGTTGAGAGGCTGCACATCTTTGTTTTGTGCTACCCAGAACTGGAAAAAGAAGAAAAAAAACACAGGCCTAGTGGCAAGAGTAAAAAAAAGAAAGAAAGAAGATTAAAGCATACCAGAATAGACCCGCCACTAGCACAAAATCAATGCTATCCAATACTTTTTTTTTTTCCACAGAGGGCTGCACGGACGCAAATGCTAAGTCTGAGACTCTGAGGCCGGTTGAATGTCTGAAACGAAGCGTGCACTGTTTGAAAGGTGTCACACCACGTCTGGGTGGTGTGTGTTTGTTGTAAAAGAGCAACAGCATGACTTCTATCTGAGAAACCTGGCTCCTGAAAAAGGGCTAAAGACAATGCTGCAGACATTTGAATGTTATTAGGAAGCTCTTAATGACCGATTTGGGTTATTGTTTAATTCATGTCTGGTAATGTTTTATGGGGGGTGGGGGGGGGGGGGGACACAAGGAAATGTAAAAGTGGAATTATTTGTAGATTGCAAATAATTTTTTAATGATTTGATGGTTGCCATTAGAGCTGCAACAATGAATCAGGTTGTCATTGACTACTAAATTAAGTCCCCAACTATCTTAATCATCGGTCAATTGGTTAAACAAGTAAGTCGAATTTCTGTGAATGTTTTCTGCTTTCCTTGCTCCGCAATGACAGGAAACTTGAACGTCTTTGGTTTGTGGACAAAACCAAACATCCTTGGTCTTGGGGTTTGGGAAACACGATCGACATTATTATCACATATCATGCCAATTCATATTTTGTGAAATTGTGAAAAACAATTGACAGATTAATGGATAATGAAAATAATCGTAAGTTGCAGCCCTAGTTGCCATCATGTGACCATGATCAGGGTATGAATTGCCAAGCCAGTGGAGGGCTGCCTCAAGAGGAAAGATAGAAAATTATTATTTTTTAAAAAAGTCATGAAAACACATACACAGATCGTCCTTGACTCGCTCCAAGGAACTTTAATATAGACATAAGTCTGCAAGGGTTCGGCCACACAGGTACAGTGTGCACTGTAAAAAAAGAAGAAGAAATAATTTCTCCACAGATGTCCACAAACTGTAACTGTACATTGACTGGCAGAATCGGGCCAAGTGTGTGTCCTTGGCCCGTCTTTCTCACGTCGCCCGCTGTGACTCAATTTCCTGCTCCGGACATTTAGCCGTTACAGTAACTTGACCTCTATCTCGACCTAGCCCGGCGAGGACTTGAACTGCGTTCGGGGCTACAATGAAAAGGTCTGCGTTGAACAGGAGGGTTGGTGATTGATTAAGTCTCACTTGCAGTGATTAAGCGGTAGAGTGGGTCACGTTCTCGAAATGCAAAACATATGGGGCTTCTTCTTCCGACTGGAAGAAGATATGGTCCCACAGTCGGAGGGTCAGTGCTGCTGGAGCTCAGTGAGATGATTCTCCACCACTTTTTATTCCTATAAAAGAGGAAATGGAATATAAGCAGTAGGTGTTATTATGTTGCATATAATAAAAATAAATGAATGCTAAAATTACATAAAATCAACATAGCATATTATGTTTTAATTGCACACTTTGTCATAAATGACTTTTTGTGCACGAGCTGAAAGAACTTGTGGATACATTTTTTAGAAGATATTTGATTATTGCTATTTTTTTTTTAAATAATTCATTTAAAAAATAATTGCTGGCAGAAACACCAACCATTCTCCAGCTTTAATTAGATAGTAGAGTAGATAATCTTTTCTAGATAATCATTATGCTATAACTATAAATTTTGATCTGACACATCTGTATTATATCTTCAGTATTATATATCAGTGAATGCTTTAGGTATACCTTATGTTTAAGATTGATTTGAATAAACTACTTATTATGAAAGAGTGTATCTGGCTACGGCCTGCCGTCAGTAACCTTGGATTTTCTCAGCATTCTGCTTCTCTTTTCATTACTCACTGTGAATTCCCCCTTTGCATTTGTCTTGACTTGAAAGCCTTTCAGTGGAGGTCATGGACAGGCGGTCGGGAGAGGAAAATATGTTTTGACTATTGAGTTCCATCCTCTGAGTTGTACCTAGTCTTAGACTGTTTTTCATGATGCTGTACATCAGTAGACCAGTGGGGCTTTGGTGGAATAATCCACTGATGCATTGGGACTCAACTCAATTTCCCTTGCTTTTCTTTTTTTTCTTTTTCTTTTTTTTTCAGATGAGAGATGAAAGGTTTCGGCGAAACCTGTTGCTCCGAGAGTCAGGGTTTTCAAAAACACCTTGGCAAATGATGGGGAATAACGGCAACAGAATCCACGGCATTGGACAGCACTCACTAATAAATGGTCCCGTTATTTGCCGTTTAAAAAAGAGTGGATTAGGATGTAGGGACGGTTGTTGGGCCCGATAAGCTATGCGGCAGTCCCAGGTAGATCAATACTCTCAAAAGCATTCTGAATCCTACAGGTCTCTCAGAGAATTTGTATCGATCACAACACTGCTTTATGTACCGTGTTTGTCTCCCTTCACTACATTTCTTTTTTTTAATGTTTTGATCCCCCTCATTACCCATTTCGAAGCCAAATATCCCATTTTTTCTTGATATCCAGTATTTACTCACGGCAAGTCAGTGGCGATTTCTTAGACTTACTCCTGACTTCTCTTGAGCCCAAAAACTATAAAAACTTTGTTTATGTCATGATCTTCTCTATAACAAAGTTTTCAATGTCCCTCCTGGGAAGTATATTGAAGTATCATTTCATATATTCAATTCCATGTAATTAAAGCTGAGGTAAAAAAAAAAAACAGACATTAAAAAGTATATTAAACATATTTTTTTCCTTGATATTACAACTTCATTGCGGGATCAGCCTTGGCCTCCGACCGCGTACACACACTGTGGCCTCTTGAAATAAATGAGGAAGCTGTGTTTTTTAATGTCTGTCTCACTAGACATTTCCATAGTTACCGAGCATACAGTAGTTCAACATCTTAAAACATTTATGAATTCATTCCCAGGGCGAGACGTAGCAATAAAACAGCTGCTGTTGCTGAACACTAAGAAATGTATACAACAAATGAACTTATCTGGCTTTTTGGAATCATTACAAATAAAATAATTAAACAAAGCTGTAGAGACATGATCATTTGAATAACAGGAGATCCTGTCTTATTACTGTCGTAATGCATTCCTGGTTAAAATTGCTCTTGCGTCTCTATTATCATGTGTAAAAGAATTTTTAAAAAAAGACCCGACATTACCTAAAGAGTACTCGCAGAGCTGTTATGAATCTTCAAGGACACTTAATTCTTAGAATGTGTTTTTCAAGTGTGGCATTTAAGCTTTTTAAAGGTCAATATCAGTGTGAAGTGTTCATAATACGACTAAAATATTAGACGTAAAATATGCTTCACACATGTGAATATGAATATATATATATATATATATAAACTATTCTAACCATTGAAATCAAAGCACACAATGATCCAAACTGAAATCTTCATCCACGTTCACTTCACAAGTCCCCTGCAAAAAAGTAGATAATAGCAACTTGCATCTCTTGCCACAAAATGTGCAGTGGCAGCGGTTATTTCTTTCCATCGTTTAAGATTTTCTGTAACATTTGTAAAAGCATGTGTTCGCCACAATTGCCTTGTGGAAGCACTTCAGCGACTCTCTTCTTTTGAGCCGTACACTCTGCATATTTTCGCGAAGCGTGATTGTGTTCCAAGGGATTAAAACGAATTGGTGGTGTTTACATTTGAATTCTTCTTGTTCGAAGCCAAAATGTGTCCAGACGACGGAGACGGCATTAGGCCCAAGCTGCTTGCGTTGAGGTCTATTTTTTGGCTCAGTGTTTTTACTCGTGTCGTCCATGCAGGCTGTGACATTGCAGTATGTCGTAAGTACATAGTATTTATTTTTTAAGAGGACTGTTCATGAACGCAAAACCTGGGCAAAGTATTTACTGAAACAACCGACGAGCAAAATGACGTCTGTGACAGGTTCTACATGGCGGCCTCGATGCAATGCCCACCCCTACCTTAAGGCAATTATTTGATGAGGCATCTTGCAGTAGCCTTTATTACCACGATTAAGAAAACTAAATATGAATATTGGATATCTGTTTCACCTTTTCTCCTTTTCAAAGAACTTTTGTGCTCGTGAGCACTTTCTCCTCTTATGCAGCGCTATATCTGGAATGCATAGAGGCGATCTCATGAGACTGGCCAACACTGCTCGGATTATGACCAAAAGGTGGAAAACAATGCTATCTATTGTGTCAGCAGAAGCGGAGTTATCTCTTATCTCAGAGCCATCTTATCGTCACCCCCCCCCACCCCCCCCCCCCCCCCACCCCCCCCCCCCCCCCCGTATCTTTCAAAGCTTACAAAGGAAACAGTGATGACCTCTCTACCTTTGCGCACATTTTAAAGACTGTGCCAGTGAAAGATAATGTTCAGGTTGCAACGCTCAAGGCGCTTTCACAAAGAATTGACCGGCTCTGAACAAATTGCACGCCTGGTGTGTCTGTGTTTTGTCAGCCGCTGCGCGCTGCGTCGTGTCATGGCGAATGGTCGAGATAAGGCGCAGATGTCGGAGCACGAATCCAAAATCTCCAGCAGACCTTAATGAAGAAGGACATCAGTTTTGTTCTGTGCTACTGAAGGGAGGCTTCTGTCTATGCGGCTGCCAGAAGTAGTTCTTTTTCAGTTCACAAATCAATGGCCTTGGTCCTTTGAGGTCTGACTGTCTATATCATCCAACACCCTGGTATCTGCTGTTGGCTGGAGGTCTAAGCTACAAAGAAAGAGCAAAGGCCTGATTCCTCATGCTGATCACTGTTGCTGTGCTCTACCTCACAACAATTCTCCTTTGATTCAAGTGCTAAATCGACTCTTTTTAAAAAAAGAACATATTGTAATGAAGCGGTTTACTTCAACATGTGTAGATCACTGCAATCCCACACACCGTTGTATAACCGCTGTGAGGTTATTGCAGCCACAAGACTGAGATAGTTGGGCTTTCTTGAGAATTCCTGTTGGAGTGATTTTCAAGAATTTACATATAAAATGAAAAAGCGGCAGCGCCATGAATGCGCACAACAGATCTCGCAGGCTGCTCCCTGCTTCTCTTCCCCGAGTGCTAATTTTACACCAGCAGACGGATGAACTTGAAATGTGCTCGCAAAAGCATTGTGTTCAGTGTTCTAATATATTCGTGGGGAAGGAAAAAATAACAACAAACTGTAAAATGTCATTGTTAAAAAACGGTGTATAACCACAACTGTTACATCCACTATAATCCAACATCATTCAACATCCGCGTAAAATCACATTCTGATGTGAAAGAACATCCCTTATGTTACAATATCGACACAATACAATATCTTTGAGTTTATATAATTTCAGTTGGAATAAACAAAACATTAAAGCAAACTATCTATATATATATATATATAAATATCTTTCAATTCATTGAATTCATATCCAAGAAAAATGTGGGCTCTTTCATTAAGGACAGACTTGTTTTCAAGCGAGTTTTTGAAAAGAATATAACTGAAATAACTGAAAGTAGCTTTGCCTCAGCACGAGCCTATTCAGCTTTGTGAGTCATTTAAACAATTGATTATTATCGGCGGTAGAATTCTGATCAATCTCACTTGTGCACACGCCATGGTGACCCAATATTCAAAAATCCAAGTTACTCACCCGATGCAGCCTAACTTTGCCATTTGCCAAACTTCCTGCTTCCCAATTTGCTCAATCCAAAAATACCATACATCTCATTGTAGATCGCGACATTCCACATTTATAATTGGCCAGACAAAGCCCTCGGAGATGCCGTGTCATTATCATTGTCAGGACTCCTCACACTTGTTCCCAGTGGCCACCAATTGGGGCGAGAATTCATCCAGATCAGTCTTTTTTATCCCTCAACTGCAATGAAGTGAAGAAGTTCCTTCAAGAAATGGCTTTGACAGTTTTTTTTTCTTTTCCTTTCATCACTAAACCTTGACTTTTGTCCAGCACAGCGTAGACTCAAAGGAATCACTGAAGTCAGCTTTGACTTGAAACTAGAAATTGACACCATAAACTCCTCAGGAAAATGTTTACTGACGTTATATATCAAGTCTTCAATAGAGACGGACTTCTTTTTGCAAGCAGCCGAGTGACCCCTCTGCTGGTCATTCCGGAGAATACAGGTTTCAGGCACTTCCCTTTCCGGACCCGGTGACCTCCGTCCACAGAAATGTTAAATTTAGATCGTGCTTATGATAGAAGCTATTGTGCTAACTGACTCACAGGCATCATAACAAATGCCAAATATTAGTGCCAAAGGTGAAGGTAATGTACTCACTGGAAGGTCCTCATAACAATAGCGATGGCAGCAGATATGCACTGTGGGGTGATGGTCAGATGGGGGGGGGGTGTACGTGTGAGGAGGTCACGCTGACTGGTGATTACCCAGATGGCATCCTCGCCATATGTGAGTGCAATTGACAAACGGCGCATTCATCATAGCTCTTTTCCGTCAACGCGCCCCCGTCGATGTGATGGGATGATGGTGTTTTGGAAGCTATTATGGTTTATTCTTCTGGGTTTATTGGATCATGTCTATTAGATCGGTCCCCTGGCGTAATACATTTTCATTAACGGGATAGGGGACCGTCTGTATTTATGCAGTGGCTGTCTCACTGGCGTCTCGTGTCTCCGCGGTCTTTCTTTCACGGCAATCTAAGATAATGACAAACATTATTTCTTCATGCACACGCATGCATATGGTTAGTGGCAGTATACCAAGCTCATGGTGCCGACCAAAACGAATGAACAAAAAAAAAAGGTCTATCACCAGGGGATCATGAATAATTTCCAATGATACATTATCATTGAAAAATTGGACCTGACAAAACCTTGGTCCCTAAAAACACTTAGGTATGATCATCTGTGGGTCATGAATAAAGATAAATATAATTCAAGTTATATTGCTTTGACCCAACGTGCAGTGTTTGTCAGACATGTGCAGTATGAACGGAGCAGCCCGACAACTTTGTTTTCCTTAGACACAGGTAAAACTCTTATAGACTGCACTTCCAAGTTGCGTTAATTGCACTGCACTGTTTTGGGCTCTCTGAGTCATGGGTGGACCGTCACGACAGCTTTGTGGTTGAATCTCGCTCGCTCGGTCTGAGCTCTCACTCTGAGACAAATCCAAAGTCACTCTGACTGCAGCAAAAAATTCAGACTGGGTCAGAAAGTTAGGACCAGATTCTTGTACTCTGACTGACGCTGCTATCAATGTGGTTCATGAAATGATACAGCATGCACCAGCTGAGTGACATTTTTGAATAATAGTTTCCCCAAACCACTACCAGGTCCACACGTCCGTCTCCTACGACTTTCTTGCGAGTTTTTTGGGGATGCACGCACAAGACGCGTCAGCACTTTGGATGAAGCTTTCCTTGCAGGAGGAAGAAACATGCTGGGTTTCACTACTTTGATTTGCAGCAGACTTACAGATAGTCATCAGGGTATCAGAGAGGTCCCACTGTGTGCTGTCTCACTACGCCACTAAGTGGTGGAGTGATGACAACTTTTTCTATTGCCCACAAAAGAACCTCTGCAATACTGAAGGAGACACTTTACTTGATCTTCAGGAAGTGCAATCGAAAGCGCAAGGAAAAGGCTACAAAGCCACTTCTTCTTCTTCTATCAGCACAACCCGTCATGATCTTTCACTCGTTGAGATGTTCTTCGTTCATATATCATTACTTCTTGTTTCATTTATTTCATCCACGGTAACAGAACGCAAAACACCAAAATCTTTATGGGGTTAAACGGGACCTACTGGGGCGAACAACCCGGCACTGAAACATGCACTTGAAGGTAACGATGCGATGTCACGGAAGCCAATTAGCGCTGAGATCCTCCCGACATCACCGGTGTGCGACAGAGAATGGGCGGATCTTCACGCGAGACAACTGCCAAACTTGTAAGGCGAGTTAGGCATCGCGAAAATTTGTTTCGCGTTTGTTGCAAACGCAGCATTAACGTTGTTCATATCCCAATTTCGTCAAGGTGTAATTGATCTCGGTATATTTCTCTATAGCCCATATTTGACGTTCATTTGGTACATTAATCCATCCCTCTCCCCTGTGTCTTGCTTTTAAAGAAATATGCCTTGTTGCGTTGAATTGGGACAGCTAACCAAGAGTTTGTCAGTCAGACGGGGGGTGGGGGCAAAGCCAACAAATCTCATTAGTCCGTAGTGGAGCTGATTACATATTTTCATTCAAATGCCTCGACTTAATATCTAATTAGTGTTGGGGCACATTCAGGTTGTCAGCGAAAATGGCAAACACACATCGCGACCAACTCGTCCAACAGTGACAGCAGGCTCAGCTGCTCAACACCTGTTCATCAGAAGTACAGAAACTATTTGGTAACGTCCTGGTCAGCGCGCGCACACACACACACACACACACACACACACACACACACACACAAAAACCAGGCAAATGAAGCGTGAAAATGTGAGAGACCTGTATTTGAAGGCTGCGCCCTGTAATTCGCTGCCAAGTTGAACAGCTGAGCTGTAGTTGTGTGTTTCTCTGCTGCTGTAAATATTGCTGTTGGTAAATATGGACATAGCTTCTGGTAATTAACTCTCTCGCTAAAATATGTAGAATTAACGGAGAATGACAGAGCTAATCCCATGCACTCATGCATACTCTCTCTCTCTCTCTCTCTCTCTCTCTCTCTCTCCCCCACACACACTTGCACAACGCACTTCTATCTTTGTGAGGACATCCACGTCAGGCGTTTTTTTCTTCCCACACACCAACCTTAATAACTCGTGTCACAACTACAGGGTTAGGGTTAGTCACGACCCTTGTCACGACCCTAACCTGCTTCAATCTGGAGAGACTTCCAATAAAGAAATCAGCACATTTTTTTCATTGTTGTGCTCAACAAGGAGAAAGTGATGTGATAAAAATGACAGTACACACTGGTGGTGGCGGCTGATGGGATGCTCAGAATGCCGACGATCTGAATGAGATGGAATCTGTGTCCCAATTCAGGGGCCCCCTCCGTCAGAGGACGTGGTCGACGAGGGTGGGTTGCCCCCGCGACAGCCGAACCAAACGGAGGCGGTCTGGTCTACAGCGCATTTCCTATTTGCCATCGTCGGTGTGTTCCGCCCTTAGTGCAGTCACCTTTCCCCACGGTTCGAGAGTTTGGGTCCCGTGGGGTCCTTCGTTGCTCGGGAATGGAAGGGCGCGTTTCAACGGCCCCGTTCGAAGGAGCCCTTTTCGAAATGGGACAGTGGAGTTGTGTGACGCAATCGGTCTTCCAACGTAGCCCTCAGGAGGAGGCGAGGCCCCGAATTGGGACACTGCTGATGAGTGGATATCCAGGGCACTGGATGTGGAGACATGGAGGCGACTGGGGGAGGCGGAGGGTCACGGCGAATCACTGAAACGACAGCAGACGGCGAGAGAGAGAGAGAGAGAGAGTAGAACAGATTTAAAGTTGGACTGCAAAGACGTGACCGGTCGTTTGCGATCAAGGCAGAATCTTATTGGATTGCCTAAAGCAACCCCGGCCACAGTCATCTGATGAGAACGCGCAGGGAGAGTTGTGAATGAACGTGTCATTGAGATATTCTTCCTGATTGAACTTACGCATTTCTAACCAAGTCTCGACCCTTAAACTGTCCGAAAGTGGGCATCGGTCAAAAACGTCCTCGCCCCGTGAGGTCAACTGCTCACACTGGTCCTCCAACGAATCCGCACACGGAAAGAGAGAGATCAGACTAAATAGTCAGCGAGGGAGCGGAGGATTTAACCTAGTTTTCGTCACAGCACAACTGGAAGGATGTCGATGTATTTACATATTCGCACACGAGCCTCCGGGGGCAGATTTCCTTTGATGTGAGAGTCGCCTTAACAAGCATGGCATCACATATTAACTTGTTATCTTTATATAAAAGCATGTTATGTGGAAATGTGTTTGTGTGTGTGTGTGTGTGTGTGTGTGTGTGTGTGTGTGTGTGTGTGTGTGTGTGTGTGTGCGTGTGTGTGTGTGTGTGTGTGTGCGTGTGTGTGTGTGAGTGCATGTGTGTGCGTTTGTGCGTCAGTGTGTCGAATGAGGGACGTGACTTGTCACGTTCATTTCCAGCAGACTGATCTGTGAGGAATCGCTGTCACATGTAATGTCTGTGTTTAAGAGAACATGTGACAAAATCACTGCGTTGTGCGGCCACATAACTTATCTCACGTCTCGACGAAAAAAACATCCAGTGAAAGATGATTCACTTGCAGCTGCCCTCGGGCCGTTCAGCGCGGCGCGGCGGCGGCGGCGGCCCAGATGGCAACGGAATGGCAATGTAAAGATTCCAGTCCTGGGAAAAAAATCTTAGCATGCGATGTCAGTAAATAATGGCCCTCTGTGTTTTCTCACTCTAAAGTTCCATCTGTGATGTGTCTCACACCAAATGAGGGCAAAGAGAGAGTCCTGATTCCAAATACACACGCGCTATTATATTCTACTCGATGTTAAATATGATTCATTTCCCTTTTAAATGCATGGACAAGATGCTCTCCATGTTCTTCTGCCTGCGTTTAAGGTCTTTTGTACGGTTTCTGAAGACGCTGGCACCTTGTTTTGGGCTCCTCACACACTGTAGCTTTCTGAATTTATTTTCTTTTCCTTCCACTTCGTACCAAATTTCCTATGATGTTTTCCTTCCTTCCTTGCTGCTCTCTACCGAAAGCACCTGTACACAGATGAACTCCCGAACCATTATTTCCCGTTGCGAGTTACGGGGGCAAAAAACTGTTAATTCCACCTTTGCCTCCCGTGTCGTGCGCTCTCCACCGGCAAGACTATTTCCAACCTGATAAGTCCTCAGGTCAGCAGCCTCATACTACAGTAAAAGACCATAACAGGTTAGGGTTAGAGTAGGGGTAGGGGGGGAATAAACAAACTTAACACTGGAAGATTTAATCACTTTTTCTTCAAGATTGAATAGATAAATGTAGAATACTTGAATATTCACATTGACGACATTTTACTTACAGAGTCGATCCCACACTTCCAGTTTTACATTTCCTGTTTTACGTTTCCCATGCGATTGTTTTAAAACCCCAAACGAGGAAATAAGGGAGTAAACCGTCGACCTGCAAGTTTTCCTTTGTGCTGCAGGACGTTGCCTACTACCACTGAATATCTCCGTCTGTCTGTCGGCGGCTCGCATATCTCGAGAAGCCTCGATCTTATCGACTTCAAACTGGGCATGTGCATTGTTCAGGGGGCACAGGAAGTGCAGTCTCGAATTTGGTGCGTTTTAATCCACGTTCAATTCTAACAAACTTTGGATAATCAGGAAGAACAGCGCCTTGCCGCCTGTGCAGTGTTGGGGGGCGGGGCAACGAGCCTTAACAGACGACCTTCATACGCCGGCCGCCGCTCATGCGCAGTAGTATACGTCGCAAACGTTTACGGACTACAATCAAACCCCTGAGTCTATAATAGCGGTAGAATACGAGGCTCATACGCCTGATCTCTAGTATCGCTCAATGACCAAACCATGTCATGGGCAAGCGGATCGCGCAGAACCTAAGAAAGCGCAGTGTCAAAGTGTGAAGTTGCTGCGATCAGCAAAACCACAAGCCCCCCCCCCCCCCCCCTCTCTTCCAAACAACAGGCACTGCTCTTTAGTGTTTGGAATGACACGGGAGGTGGAAAGACAGTGTCGCTCCATCGCGTCAACGACAGGACGTCATCAGTGCTGTCAGCGTCATGTGCCACTTCATACAGTTCATCAGTAATGAAAGATCTGCCTTCATATGTCGCCTCATCTGTCCGCACCAGGCTTTTAGTATTCAGTCAGCGCGTGCCGCCAGCGAGTCATGACAAATCCGAGCTCCCCGAGTCCAGCTTTAGAGCGTGCAGGCCATGTGTGCATATTTCACGCCACCCGGCGCGATATCTATCTCGGCGCGGCGATGTTTGTTATTGGAGAGTAAACCCCCCTGATATTTCTGCTGGCCTTTTCATAATCTTCCGAGTCGTGCGTGGGGAGCCTCAGAAGATTTATAAATGACGGGACCAGGATTCTCCCATTCCTCAGACTGTGTGTTTCAGCCCGTCCACGAGAACCATGCGGTCACACATTGAGCCTCGAAGACGGCGCGTTCGCAAACCAAGAGATTTTTTACTATATATTTTTTGCCCCCCTGTGGGTTTGAGGTAATTCACAGAGCCCACCCCCCCCCCACCCCCCCAAAGTCCCAAAGACAATATGCTTTTTTAATTTGCGGGGCCAAATGATTCCCTTGTTCGCACAAGATCCTGATTGTGTGCACGCGCGAGTTATTATCTTGTGCACTGATGATAATGATCTGTGTGTACAAGTTGTTATCTTGCGATAATAACTTTTGAGGACATGATAATAATTTGTGCACACAAGATAACTCGTCTGCATTCGTGATAGGAGTCCTAGTAAATTGGTCCACCAGCTATCATCTTGTGGAAATACAATTGTGGGTTTTTTTTTATAAAACCTGGAATGGTTTTTGGGGAACGGTGAAATTTTTTTTGTTTTTTTCTGACAATGCGCCCTGCTTCAGATTTCCGGGTTTTTTTGTTTGTGGAGGAATGAGGACAAGCAGACCGAGCTGCATAGAAAAGGATGTGGCACCAAATAGGATTGTTGCCCTCCATCACCAGTGGGACCTGGCAGTCAGATTGGCGTGCCACCCGGGCTCCGCCGAGCGCTCAGTCATATTCCGTTATCCAAACAGTGCGGCCACGCCGCCCCTCCCTCCGCGATCCGCTTTTGATGGATAAACACAATGTCATCATGTAAACACATCCTTCTCCCCCCTTTTGCATTTCAAAGCCTCCGAGCGATACGCCCCCCCCCCCTCCCTGCCCGGCTCATGTGTGAGCGGCATGATTTTCCACCTTTGATTTGTGGCCATGTTGTTCTCTCCGGCCTGTCACGAGGAGGCCGTCGGAGTGACTGATTGAACTTTGAAAGACTAATGTTCATGTCAGGCCCGGGCCAAATCAGGGCCACGGCAGCGGCAGTATTGAGGCTAACAGGGAGCAGGCGGGGGGAAAGTAAAGCTCCGCGCTCGCCGGATTCTTATTCTGGATGCAGGGGGAAAAAATGTCTGGGAGCATGCCAATTTTTAGATAATCATATATGTTTTGGGGACTGTAGCAGGACAAATAGCACATTTTGTGTGCACTCTTGTGAAATCTTTCAGTCTCAAATGAAAAACTTAGTCGCAAATTACAGCATTGGTTTGGAGCCAGCTGAAGCTTAGAAAGAGAATTCTCCTCTCCAGAGTGCTGCCCTAAGACCCACCCCCCGCCCACCCCCCATTAGGGAGAATATCAGGATGGAGATACAGGCTTTGACATGTGAACATTAATAAAGCAGTTTCATAAACCCCGAGTGGTTCGCTTGGCGGAGAACTCCATCCTTCTCCACCCCACCCACCTTGTTTCCCTTGCCAGTCATCAAGCAGCACCACAGGCCTGTTTTGGCCTACTAAGTCTGTGTGTCTTTGCACTCGCAGGGTTTCCTTCTCCTCCGCGGAGGCGGGGGACAACACCTCGGGGGTCGAGGCTTTAATTAGACTCCGCGACGCGGCAGACCTGCGTGCGATGGCGACGCTGGATTTTCTGCATTTGATTGCGCGTCACGAGCAGCGCTCCCCTCCGCCGGGTTCCGGGGGAAAGCCGCACTGAGCGTAACGTCGGAACCTTCATTTCAATCAGTGTAATTTGCGATTGGGTTTCATCCCGCTGTGCGGTGGCCTCCCTCTGAGAAAAGAGACGACTCCACGCAGGTTTATCTACAGGGTGTGTTTGTCGAGGTACGGCCCCTATGCACAGATCTGTAGTAAATGTATTTGGGAAAACTACGAGGTGACATACATATGTAATCTTCGATAAGATAGTGTTCTTTAAAAAGAGATAGGGCATTATATCGCTGTAGAGTCAGTGGTTTGACGTGGCGAGAGAAGCGTGACGTTGGTTTACTCAAACCCAACCAACATCCGGCTTTGTCGCTTTCCTACTCAAATGGTTTCCACGTGTTCTCGCAGTGTTTTCACAGGGGTTTTTTTTTTTTCTCTTAGTTAACCTGTTTGAAAAAATAGACTTTGATTGGACGTCATCATTCCATCATCCGTCCGCAGCCTTCAGGGTGTGAGAGGAATGTTTGTCTATAATCTCGCTGTTATTTATCCGGCATTTCTGCCTTCGCCGGGGATCTGATCAATAGTCGTCTTGGGAAGCGCTCGCGTGTGCATGAAACAGATCCAAGCCCATTTCTGTTTGCTAAGATGAGTATTGACTCTGGCCATGGGGTTTGCTTTACTCTCTTCTTTACCCCTTTCATCCGTCGCTATCTTTTTTTTTTTAAATATAAGGACATGCATGATCATTTAATGCAGAGGTGGGGGGGGGGGGGGGGGGATTAAGCGGGCCCTGCAGCGACTATACCCTGTTTATACTTTAGACAAAAGGTGAAAATCTGTGGCATCACACCTGAGGGGGGGGGGCGTGTGCTCCCGTATCTTTTTTTTCCGTTGCCCCACTTTGTTTTCCGATAACAGCTTATTTCCATATGACGTAATGTCTTCTACCGCTGCTCCACAGAAAGGTGCTACCGAGGACAACACCTGTGTGGTGTGATAAAAACGCAGCACAAAGGCAGCGTTTTTCGCGCCGCGGAGACGCCGCGCACGACGGTATTACACCGCGCGCTGCACGCGCTGGAAATGTTACACCACCTCAGCCGGCTCGCCTCGCTCGGTGTTCCTGCCGAGCCGGATACAAGAGCGTCGTTCCAGCACTCGGAGGTCAAAGGGGGCGGCTGATATTGAAAACTTAAGCTCCACTCGGACACTGAATGGTGGTGAATAATTGTTTTTTTCTTGGCTGAGCAGGTGGAGAACTCTCAGGTGTGTGGACCCTGAGCCCGAGACACAGAGAGCAAAAACGGTCATTTCACACTTACCCCTTTCGACATTTACTTAACCCCGACCAATGCAACTATGGATAGAAAGATACTCCGCAGTTATTTGTCCAATCAAGTCGCGCGCTTTTTCAATTTCCAAGATAGCCGAGGTGCGATATCTCTGATCCATCCACTTCAACACTATAACGAGCATTTCCTGAGTTAGTGGATTTAGATTAAGATAATTGTTAGTCGTCCTCATTTCATGGAAACACGTTCATATCAAGGTGGAGTCATTGATGTGTTTGCACTTATGAGCTCAGACGGAACCCTTTGTGGATTTTGTGACACGAACCGTCCTGTAATTTACAACTGGCTTCGTTTGTCAAATAATAAGTAAATCAGTTGTGAAAAATGTCTCGCTCAACGGCATTTTTCGATCTCGTTAGGTTTCGGGGGGGGGGGTGATGTGCAGAAATCAGTTGTTTTTTCCCCTCCATCTAACTGTCTTTTATTGCTGGCACACGTTGGCATGTGAGGCGGGATGTCGAAGCTGCATTTCCGTCGGCTCGACATCAGGACACGTTTGTGACAACGGGAGAAAGTGAGATCGCTGGCAGGTAGCTCTCCGCGGGGACGGGGGGGGGACGGGGGACGGATGTGGCAACTCTCGCAAATGAGCCCCTTCAGACGAGTTGAGGACGAAGCAGCTGTTGAGATCTCACACGATAACATTCGCTCGCGCTGTTTGACGCAGGTTTGTGTGTGTGTGTGTGTGTGTGTGGGGGGGGGGGGGGTAATGGAGAGGGAACAAGAGCCCCCGCATGTCTTCAGGGTAGTTGTGCTGTTGTGTTCTTCAAGGTCTTGCGGTCAAAGGCTCAGTCGAGCTTCAACTCACATGTAGCAGAAAGAACTGAAGTTAAAAAAAAAAAAAAAAAGGGCTGAAAACAAGGTTGGAGTCAGGATTGTACTTCATTGTACATCCCTGTATTGTGTGCGGACAATAAAGCTACACCTTGGACCACGTAACAGAAGAATACGCTCACAGAGAACAGTCTTTAAACGCCCAATGCATTGTTTAACACTGGCACTTGACAATTTCACCGTATAACCCACGGGCGTCAGAAGCCCAACAAGTGTAGGGGGGGGGGATCCTCCCAGAGAAATCTTTTTACTAAAGTAGATGCCATTTCCTGTATTCTGGTGGACAGATGCGCTGAATTAGAGACAGTAAAAGTGGGTGGGTCCAATATTATTAGTCCTAAAAAGTGGGTGGGTCTTGTCCCACCCACATCCAAGGGGTTCCGACGCCCATGATGTAACCTGTAACTAGACTGGTGGGTGGAAGCAAACGGCCACGGGGCGGTGACTCTTTTCACTTTCCCCTTGTTTTCATTGTGATCCCACGACTCTTACAAATTGATTAGTTTGTCGATTACCCCTGAGAATTATCCATCACTTAAAGGGGCAGTAGGCGATTTATTTATTTTTTCAGCGAATAATTCCTCACGGTCCGTGAGCTGTTGGTTCTATGTGCGCGCCAAAAAAAACCCATCTGGTTTCTCGGCTCAGCCTTGACTCTGTAACTTGAAAAGCAAATAAAATGGTGCAGACCGCACCACACAACACTGCGTGTGCAGTTTGTAGACGTCACTCGAACTCTGTGGCCGTGCTTCGGCAGGAGCAGCCATTTCACCGACGCGACGCACGGAGCGCCTCGGCGTGGCGGCACGCCGTCGCATCGGCACGCCGTCGCATCGGCACGCCGTCATATTTGCTGTGTCATTAGCTCTCGAGTGGGAAAGTGTTCACTCTGCACAGAGAATAATGTACACGGAGACACCAGTCGGCTCTTCGGGCTGATAAAAATGCAGAAACATCCAAAAGGACAAATGGAGTGGCTCCTCATCTCACCCAGCGTTATTTCGTGTGCTTTTCAGACCGTCTCCGCCTCGCGCTGCGTCTGCAAACAGAAGGTTCCCCCGAACGGCCTCGACTGTCATTTTACGCTTTGCCAGGTTGAATGGGAGTCGACTGGTACAATGTGTTTGCTCACCAAACTGCGCCTTTTCTTTTTTTTTTTTTTACTCCAAAAGCTGCCAAACAAAATTGAACCGGGGGGATGTGAGCGAACGTATCCATCAGAGCGGCTCTCTATTTTAGCCCCGAGCTACGGCTGATTGATAGCTTTGATAGCTGTATGAGAGGGATTGGAGGTATTTTTTATTTTTTTTTGCTTTCTTTCTCTTTTGAGTGTGTGAGTACACACTTCACGATTTCTCCACTGATGGACATTGAAGCAGATAAAGTTGGCTGGGAGAAAATGTGAAATGACAATTGTGATGCCTGCCTTCTTATCGCCACGCCGGGGGAGGCCGGGGGAAACAGATGTGACAGGTGCCGCATTGACACTTATCACAAGCCATTGATAAAGCAGCTAAATTGGAGGAGGTGTGTTTGTTTGCGCGTGTGTGTGTGTGGGGGGGACAGACAACCCAGGGGTGGGGGCTGGAAGGTCTGGAATTAATCCTAGTCAAAATCGGCCTTAAAGCCTGTTCATCGTAGTTTTTTAGAAACTAAAAATGAAATGAAATAGTCCCACAGCGACGAACAGGTTTATTTGGGCCGAGGCTCCGTCGTGACGTATGACTAATGATTCTGGATTCGACGGCGGCCGTTTTCTGAGAGTAGGAGCGCTTTCTATTCAAGTCGGACAGAAATCCATCAGAATTATTGATTCTGGAGAGTTTCCTGCCGTCATGTTGGACAAATATGGATTAGTCACACTGTGCATCTGAATACTGGAGTTTAGTCAGTCGGCTGGTTCAGTATGAGTTTTTGAAAGGGGGTTTTAAAAAGGCATTTTGTGCCTCCGACATCGGCTCGCTGAAATTGCTTTGATGCCTTCATCCGGATTTGCAGTTGTGATTTCGTGCCCCTGATGTTGTGTGACATGCATGATGATATAATTGAACAAGACAGCTGATGGAACGTGTCAGTGTGCGTGTTTGCTCCGAGGGTTGTCAGAATGAAGGATGGCGTCATCGTGATACTGTTCGCACCGCGTTGGGAAGCAGTTATCGACTGAAGCGCGTTGCGGGGACGTTGTATGGACGATAAACCCATTTATTTCACATGAACATATTGAGCGTCGTCCTTTTTATTGCTGTAACATCCACTCGACTTTTGGAAACCGACCGCATTCGTCTCAGGCGGCGCCAAGCGCAGGATGCAGCAACGGTGCTGCTAAGACATCGTGTGCGGGGTATAACTTGTTGAGTGGAACATTTGTACGTGGAGAGGTGAACACTGGCATTCACAAAAAACTTAACTTGCCATCATTTCGACAATCAGTGCCCAAAAGGAAAAAAAGCCTACCTTTGCAGGCTCTGGAGGAGCTCACTGGACTTCGGTCAAGTCGATGTCACCCAGTTTAAAAAAGATGTAGCGGCCGTGGCGTTCAGTTCAGAGGTTGTTGTCGCTGTGCCAAGTTGCAGGGGGGATTTTGAAAATGGTGACATACAGTTTAGCAGTAGGGGAGAACACACAGACGGTGTGTGTGTGTTAAAAGTATAGATTGTAAAAAAAAAAAAAAATGGACGTCGTCACGGGGTTCGGAAAATGAAGCCAATGGGTTTTGTCGGCCAAAAGCAAAATCCCTTTACAGATGGCAATGCACCAACAATGCCCCGCCACATGTTAAGACCTACATGCCCGAGGGCGGTCACACGGGCGGTCTTCTTTTATTATCGCCTCATAATACTTCGGATGGCACAGAAAAGGGATACTAGAAGACACCATTTTAAAAAGCAGTGGTCTACAGTCCCTGCGCATTATGGTAAAAAAAAATGTGGCAAAACTGAAAATAAAAAAATTTATTAAAAAAGGATCTTAAAATAGTCCTTTGAGGTGTAAGGTGCAAGTGAGGAGGCGCTCAAAATGAAAAACAACAACGTTTGACGGATCGTGACTGCGTACTCGTTTCATATGATGTCATTTAGGCTTTTGACTGACAGTTTTCTTCCTCGTCGCCATGTGAACCACAATGAAGCTGCACCTCCGGGCATCGCTTCTCAGTGGTCTGTTGTGAACGTGTGTAATGTGTGTGTGTGTGTGTGTGTGTGTGTAACGTAGATTTGCCAAAATAAAGCCACTCACTCAACGAGGACAACTGACAATGTAAATTGCAACCGCGAGCTAATTGTGGTGGCCTTTAGAAATCCCCACAGAGGTTGTATCTAATTACACTCGTCAACTCGACGTTTTTTCCTCTCTCCTCAAACAAAAGGAAGCAGAGATCATAAGGTTTTTTTTTTTATCGCTTCCTGAAATCTTAATGCCTTTGTAAGTAGGGCTCTAAATCCAAAGCTGTTGGGTATTGACTTTCCCTTCTAATCTGTTCTCTAATGAAACCGAGGTCTCTTTCGATAGATTCACTCAAAAAATGTACAGGGTTATGTTTTCCCCTTTTTTATTTTCTTGCATACACACTTTAATGCACACACACACACACACACACACACACGCTCACTCACTATCTACCATCACCCTGCAGTCTTTCTTGATGCAGCTGCCTCTGGGCTGCAGAAAATGTGTGACAGGCTCTGAAATGGCTTTGAGTGGCAAATTGAATTAGAGTGTGATGCAGAATATGCCAGAATGGCAGGTGTACAGCAGTGCCTGTGTGTGTGTGTGTGTGTGTGTGTGTGTGTGTGTGTGTGTGTGTGTGGACCGCCTCGACTGGCAGCCTCTGTGACGGCCAGTGTTGCTCGTTCTGGCTGCCGCTCCAGCACTAAGTGCCGACAGTCGACATCTCTGTGACGGGCCCATGTGATCCGCATGACCAAAAAAAAAAAAAAAAATGACTGGCAATCGAGCTCCAACTGAGCCAGATACACACTTATGATTCTAATTGACTTGTACTGGAAAGCTACACTGATTACCGGGCCCAACACAAGCACTACAAGCCGTAGCAAGTCCATTTATTTCGTATGAGGCCGAAACTGACCGGTTCATCTCAGTCAGTGTCCACAGTTTAAAAAAAAAAAAAACAGGAGGTCCAGAGCAACATTTTCTCACCTGTCACTGTCCGGACTTTCGGTGCACTGGCTGAAAGCGGCTTATCTCAACATGACATAATGACATGCATGCATGAGCACCACAGCAAACATCAGGCCTACAGATTCTGGCAGGCACATTCAATGCTTTGCATGCTCGGACATCCCTGTTAGAACCTCGCACAACCAGACACCATTTAAAAGTGATCGATCAACGTGCCGTGTCAAGGGATGACGAGCGCCATCCGTCAAGGAGCATCTCCTCCGTCTGCCTAAACAAATAGCCCCCCCCCCCCCCCCCCCCCCACATTTTTTTTTCTTCCCTTCAGCACGTGCCTTTAGGACCACTGAGAACATTGAGAACAGAGACGACTGAACAAAGCCGACGTCGGCGTGAACATCCAGTTCCAACAATATTTGTGTGATCTGACACCATTCGTGTTTTGGGCATAACTCTTTACCTTGGATGCCAAAAAGAGATAGTGAGAGACAATGTGTGAGAGCTCTGTGAAGAAAAACAACAACAAAACAAACAGATGTGTGTTGTAAAGGCTGAGTAAGGCTGCGGGGACCGCGACAGAAATTCATTTGTTTTCCGTTTTCTACCAGCTTGTCTTTTTTTTCTACTTTCAGCAGTTCTCTTACCAAACGAGTTACTGGGTTTTAGATCAGTTTCATCTGTTTGTGTTGAGAGTTCACCTGTAGAACCTGCAGCATGTCCGTCACAAGGGGAGGATGTTGCTCAGGGATCAAAATGGCCAAGATTAGGCGCCCTACAGTATCTTACACCTGGTGCAAAGTTTCTTTGCTAGATTCTTTAGCAAAGTTAGTTCCCAATCCGGTGCTACTTGAACTTTGGCAAATGCACAAGGAGATCCGTGCACACCGCGGGGAGGCGTTCTCTCTTACTGCCATCACATTAACAATCTGCTGAGGTACGAGCAAGAAAACGGGAGATGGTACTTGCTTTGTTTTATAGCATGTTACGCCCTAAAATCCCACCGATGATTTATCGCGAGAGACTAATTGCGAAACATTTTAAAACATGAACCCGGAGCATTGACCTTTTTTCTCTACCATTAACTTGCAAAAGTGGATTTTGGACGCAACCCCTTAACGCACTTGTGTCATGGTGTTTGGACCGTGCACTTAAAGCCCTAAGAGGTCAGATCGGGCGTCACAATGTGGCCTCGGGAAAGGAGGATCATTTAAATTCAGTCCACCGCACTTCAACTCTGCCAACAAGTAGAGGCTGCAGAGCTCAAGACTATCGACCCAACAGCTTGGAGCAGGAAAGTCAGACGCAGGCCTCCCCATTCACAGTGAGTTTGTTTTGTACCTGTCCCAACATTTTTTCGTTGCCGCTCCCGTGCGTTCATACACATGCTCGCAGTCCTTTTCCAGCTGCGGAGCAGCATCTTCCCAACAGACTGCTCGATCACCACAACCATGTTGACACCAGGAAGTCAGAGGGTCTAATTTTAACTGCCATTCCTAGCGGCCCACGACAAATCTTGGTCTTTGTAGCATCATGGGGGAAGTACGCTCGAAGGATGAAGCGTCTCCCCATCAAGCCACACTCGCTCTGCGCGCTCTCCCTTCATCTGCTACAATTTCACTGCTCCGCAGATCCCCAGCTAATTTATGACGGACCATCGTGCGACTGCGTTTGGCTCATCACCGCGGTCCGAGCACACACCATCGCCATATTGAATGAAGTAGGCCGTGATATGCTTAGGGAATTCTCTCAATCCGCTTACCAGAGGTCTGTACCAGTTAAGTTATCCTTAGCGTGGAGCATATGCTCTCTCTCTCTCTGTGATACTGCAGTGGGAGAGCCACATCTGGCAGTGCAGTCATCTCCACAGTAATTTGCCTTTCAATATGGTGTTCAAGGGTTGGTTAGGACCGTGTCTTATTATATTATTTTTCTGCCAGTGCCATTGTTATCTGGCTCCCATTTTTGTTTGGTTTACCAGTATAATATATGTATTTTTGCCCTATCTGCTCTGTTGCTGCACTTCCCCCTCCACTCAAAAAAGTGTTGTTCTTCTGCGTCTGTCCTCTAAAAGGTCTGTCAGCAGACAGTTAGCGCTAGCATTAGCAGTTGGTGAAAGTTTAATGACGGAATCTCTCCGATGTTGCCGCTAGCCTTCTTGTTGCGCAACATTCTTCCACCGGTCAACCTAGAGCGAGAAGCTGTGGTGGGCGGGGCCTCTGTTATTTTCATATCATGAATATTCATGGGTTCAGAATTCCTCAATGAGGGAGAGAGTGGATGGTTTCCAGACCCATTTCAGAGGGGTTTTAAAAACTTTTTTTTTGGAGTAAACAATGTTAAACTAAATATTAGGGGTAGCAGGTTATTTTTATGTACTTTCGAACGTGACTGTAGGGGTTCTTTAAGGGGGCAATGGATGTTGCTGAGTGTGCAGCTGGAAAGTGTCTTGGCTGTATATTTTATGGCAGGAGGTGCCGCAAGGAAGAAGAAAAACAAATGTCGATGAGCCAATTAGCCTCACTGAAAGAAGGGGTACAGATATCACCTCTCTTCAGAGAGCCATTGGATTCCGCAGACTGTTTTAACTGTCCTGTTGTAGGTCAGTCAGGTTCGAAGAGATACCACACCGTCCCGAAATCTTAAAGACGAGCCTGCTCCCGGTCTCCTCGATTCATTATCCTAAGTTTCACTGTGCCCGTCGGTGAAGTATGCTCTCGGTGAAAGGCGAGTGAAGGGACGGTTTGTGTGGGCGGCGAGCGGAGTCGCGGCGTTGCCAAGCGTGAGGGATGCTTTATTTGTGTTCTGCCCTCTCTCTGTCCCTGCCAGCCAGCGCAGAGGATGTGAGGTATCTCATGAGCCCAGTTCTTTAATCTGCCAAATAATTCTCCCACCGCATCCCGATCGACGTCACCGCGAGGGGGCCTCGGCCGCAGATGACTCACTGTACTATTGAGACGGGGAGTGGGGCAGATGATGCATGTATCTGCTGACCTTTTTCGACATAATCACTGCTTTGTGGCTGAATGTCAAAACATCCCCTTGAACACGGGGGGAGGCCACTTAACTGCAATTGTTGACGATTACAGATTTCCAGCTCCTTCTTCTCTTGTGCCTCAGGTAGAGTTTGAACAAGGGTCGGGGCCACGAGAGGAATGACTTCCGGAAGAAGGGACTGCTAAATGACCTTGTGCAAACTTAGAATCTAGTGCCCCGCAGTTGTATATCGTAGAAGCAACGTGGATGCGCTGATACTGTCTTTAGTCACAGGACTCCAAAAAAAAGCTTTGGTTGAAGACACGAGCTCCGGAAAAAATGTCTGTAAACTGGCGTCGGGACAGGTTCTGAAGTTTCCCTTCCACGTTAGACGGACGCAGCAGCTGATCGTCCGAGTAAGATGCTCACATGGACATTCTCCAGATAAGTTAGGAGGGGCCCGGCAGGCAAAGTTCCAGAAAAGTTCCCGCATACAGCTCATCCGGAGAAGTCCAGAAAACAAAAGATATCTGGACCCACCAAATCCAAATGTTGGCAGAGGCGGTGAAGCCTGGAGGGAAACGGCTGATTGACTCCTGTCAGTCAAGGCAGTAGCCTGTCGTCAAAGATGTTTTCATTTTCCTCTCAAATTCTTCTCAAAATCCCAAACAAGACACAAACACACACGCAACTTAATGGAAATTTGCTGTTTAAAACTAAACTTTGTACAAGTGCTTTCAGGGGCGGTGCCTCCGATTTTGAATATACATATAATTCCTACGGCAGAGAGGCAGTCCCCACCCATATTGCTTTATAACTTATTAATAATGTAAAAACAGCCCACGTGTGCCAGGCACTTTCCTAAATGTGGGCTGGTTTTCTTCTTGAGTGCTTAACCATTACTGGGAATGACCCGCAGACTCTTGTTCAGGCCAGATTGTGACGACCTGTACTGTAATTTGAAAAGGAGAAAAATAAGAAGTCTGTGGGCGTGCGGATTGGTCCAGTGGTGATGTCCAAAGTTCAGATACTTTTGCTTCCCCCGTGGTTCTTGTCGATCTCTACTTGCAAAATGAGGCAAAATACCCCAAACTTCTTTAAACCACCAATTACCTATTCAATGAAACACATTTTTTTGGTCCATATTTTTCTATTGAATACAGGAATTTGTAAACTGCGAAAACCTCGGACATAAGCAGTCACTGAAAACTTACATCGGGAACCGAGAGGTTTTTTTGGAGGAAAAAAAAGGAGGTCGTCAGCTTACAGCCTCGGCGGGACTTTTCTTCACGGTGCCCCCTCCCCCCCCTTGCAGTCTGGGGAATTGCCGCCACGTTCAAGTGCAGCAAATCCTCAGACGTAAGTGTGTTAAGCCCCGTGCGCTTTGCAGAGGGTGGAAATGAAGACGGGCGGGTCCTATGAAGAATGATGGCTCCTTCAAGAGGCGGCTGTCCTATTTTAAGCGGCGCGACACAATGTGGCGTCAGACTCGTGCCTTTTTCCTCCGCTCTGTTATTTTAGTTTTGTTTTTTTTTACTTCCCCCCCACTTTGGTCTTCTTTCTCTTTTCCCTCTTTCCATCTGTGGCATGACGAGCGAAGACCTTTGAGACCGGGCTAAATAAAAGTCACAGGAAGTGAGCAGAGCCTCAAAGTGTGTGTGTGTGTGTGTGTGTGTGTGTGTGTGTGTGTGTGTGTGTGTGTGTGTGTGTGTGTGTGTGTGTGTGTGTGTGTGTGTGTGTGTGTGTGTGTGTGTGTGTGTGTGTGTGTGTGTGAGAGAGAGAAGATTATATGTGTCGTCTCTCCGCTCAAACATGCTCATGGATGGAAATGTTATTGATGGATGTTAAGTCCTTGGGGGGGGGGTTCACTCAAAGGACTTTTGGGGCCTTTCATCCTTGACATGAAGGTGGAGGGAAACATTATTGAAGCTCCGCCACATGACAGAGGTTTCTCCTCTCGGCGGAAGGCTTGAAAGGCACGAGTCGCCTCGCTCCACCCCTTTGAGAGAGGAGCCTCATAATTGGCTGAAATAGCTTCTCTTTTCTTCACGGCTGCTGCTTCTTGACGTAATTGGTATTCATGAAGTATTTATGGTCCATATTTGCTGGTGTCAGCGCCAGACGGAGCAGGACTATGTCTCTTCCTTTTCCTCTGCTTCCCTGGAGGAAGTGTCCCTTTCTCGTTTGGCCCCATTAACGCATTCGGGACCTCGGCAGACTCCCTCATTGTTGTGCTCGTGTGAAAACAGGAAGTGGGAGCTATGGGTCGTCAGCGCTGTGTGATGTCGTCAAGGGGCGGCCATCTTGTCTGCGGTGGCGACTTGAGAGATGTTGATCTTCGTAGCGCAATTAAACCATATACTTTTCTATATTTTCTGGAAAGCACGGCATTAAAAGTTGTTTTTTTTGTTTGTAAAAAGTGTTTTCTAAGTAATTAGTGTCATAAAATACATTAAAAAAAATTCTGAATACATGCGTCCGTCTCCCATGCCGGAGGTGGGGGGATTCGAGGACGCCCCCCCATGTTACATTGGATTTCGTACATGACGTTTATGGTCAACGACGGAATTATCTACATGACTTTAGTTGTTGACTTTATTTCCTTTCACGTCAGCACAAGATTTACATTTTTCGTTTTAATACGAAAGAGAAAGGATTAAGAACTGTTGAGTGGTCCGACGACCGGAACTTGTCCTTGAGCTTCGTCATTCTGTCGGAGTGAGAGAATGATCTAGAAAATCACTTTGCACATTTTTTCATTCACTTTACAGTTGTTTGTTTTTATGTTTGCCTTTATAATGAGCTGTACGTCCTCGTCTCGGTTTTCCCAGAAACCCTCTTGAACGAGGCTCATGAGCGGGACGGTGCGACCGCAAAGACAATGCATACGGTGCAAAACAAAAAGATTATCCCATCTTTTGTCAGGGTCGCTGGTGGGAACAAAATGATGTGTACTTCGTGTGAGCTGTGTGTTTCTCTTTGTCCTGGCACCCATATACAGTCCAGGCTTATCATACAGCTTTTTTTTTGTATTATTATTCTGTTTATTCTACTGTACAGCTATATCCACATTCTGAGTGACTGAGCTAATTGTTCCTGCTCATGCATTCTCCGCAGATTCAATTATACGCCACTCTGGGCATCCTGAACAAAAAAAAAAAAGAAAAAAAAAAGGAGGGTGGGAAAAGAGCGATGTGAGCCGAAAAAAGTGTGGGAGAGTGAAAGATGAAAACGCAAAGAGGCGCCGCAGAAGGTCATTGATAAGAGAGGGGGGAGAGTTGAGAGAGAGAGGGAGGGAAAGGAGGATGAGAGCTTAAAGGTAGAGGAGGGATAAATTAGAGAGTGGAGTAGGAGCAGTCCCTTGAGTCATCTATTTATGTAAGGGGGGAAATCAGCTCACTGGAGTGTGCACTGTAATGGCACCCCTCCGTATAATGATTGGCGCTGACCTCCCAAATAAGAGGATTAGTTTGTGCCTGAGCTGGCCAGAAAAGAATGGACCTCACCTTAGCTCATGGCTGCAGTTTGACACAGCAGGGGGGAAAAGAAAAAAAAAGGGTATGAGAATGAGAAATAAACCGCAGCAGCCGGGAGGCTCGGCCGAACCTCGTGCATCTGCATCACCGCCGTGACAACTTGGACACGCGTCCTTTCAGATGCGCCTGAACGGGTGGCGTGAACACACGCTGCCCCATAAAGAACTGTAGTAGACATGATGGGGGGGCAAAGGCGGCCGCCCACTGTAACACGTCGCAGTAATTCAAACCCCCCCCCCCCCCCCACACACACACACACTTTTTTCTTCTAACGAGCGGCGCGATGAGTTACCGCTTTTCTGTTATTTACATGCCGGGTTGTCTCCGGGAAATGAGCTCGTGTTATTGTGGCTCTCCGTCAGGCGGTGACAGGGCAACTCGCCTGCTCCGGGGCGAGAGAATAGCGCGGCTTGGGCGGCGAATGTTGTGCTTAATGTCTGACTGCGGGGCACACTCTCCCTTTTTGTGTTCTGTGGAGCAGCAGGATTGAAGCATCCATCTCGCTCGCCCCGCTCCCACCTAATGGTATTAGGAAGAAGGGCTGGATGGGATTCGGTATTCCGTTAAGGAATATCTGATACAGGAGGACGGGCCGATTCAATTAAGTAAAAAGCAAGGTGGGATCGAATGAGGACCGTCGTAATAGGACCTTTTTAATCTGGAGAGCTCTCCGGCTTTCCAACCCCCCACCACGGAAACGAAAAACAACATATATATATATATATATATATATATATATATATATATATATATATATATATTATGTACTTGTGACCGAAGGACCGTAGAGGGTCCGTGTGCAACTTCCGCCTCGGTGCAGATCGCGTGAACACCGACAGCTCAAAATAGACACACAACACACACACGCACACACACACACGCACACACACACACACACACTCACACACACACACACTGCCTCTCACGCTTAATGCATGCTGGGACAAAGCTTTCTGCACCTTGTGATCCGGAACAAACATAAAGACAGTCAACATGAAGGATCCACTCTGGAGCCGGAGTTGGAAATAGGCCGTTAGCTCGTCGCACTTGCTCATTTCACGCAGCGATACAGACATTTTGTTTTTCTTGCCTAGTTCGCGTCAGTGTTTCTTCACGTGGACGTACGTCCTGAATCCACGTCTCACCGGAGAGAAAAAGTCAAAAAAACATTCATCTCACTTCCAATAAATCCACATTGTCAGCCAATCCCAGCTGACGTTGGGCGATCAACGTCAAAGTCACCAATATAACTTAAATGCCACTTTTAATTTGAAAAACAGATAGAAAAAACGTGATAAATCTATAGGTTGTCATCTCATGTTGTGTCCAAGTAATGCCGTACCTCGTAGATGCCGATCGTCCCAGATTCCTGTTGGGAGTTTTAGTCAAATTTCAAGTGCTGTCTTCAATAAGATAAGACTAGGACGATAAAAAAACAAAAAGACTATAAAAGGTTATATACGTTTTGTACAGTGCAAGTATTGCCTTGTGGAAGAAGACCACTGTACAATGTGCAGTTGTTTGGATTAAACAAAAAGTATGACTAACAGTGTTGTACGATTGTGCAATAAAAAAGTTTATATATATATATATATATATATATATATATATATATATATATACACACACACACACATATGTTTTCTCTCGATTGCTAATTCTTCACTGGGTATCGGTTCTGGGCCTCACGGTGGCATACGGGAAACGTGAAGCTGTGAACATATTGTTAATATTATTGTGTTTTTTCACATGCACAGTGTACACGGTGTGAACAAGCTACATGAGAAGTAGATATAGTCTTTTTTTTATATATATTGTAAGTCTGCAAAACAACAGAGTTTTTCTTTTTTTTCCTCACACACACACACACAGAGGAAACTTGACAGAGGCACTTTAGAGCTCCGTACTCTGCTGTCGCTGCGAAAAAAACACACTGTAACGTCCGCAGCTACTACTTTGTCATTTTGCGTGTAAACACACAGACGTGAGCAGTTTCACACCTGACGTGTGTTTTTTGAGAACATATTTATGTTCTCATTACCAAAACTCCTGGTCTTTCCACGCGATCATTACAATGCGGGGTGTTTTCCCTTTCTCCCTCCCGCCTCGTTGCACGGGCCAGACTGTGGTTGCTGAGGAGGCGACGTGAATCAGACTAGAAAAGCGCCTTGACCCTAAAAAAGGGGCGAGAGTTTACCGAATGTCCCCGGCGCCGTTCACGTGCGAATGCCCGGCGGACTTCCAATGCATTACGTGTTAACTCTGCACAGTGTGCGAGCGGGCGCCAAAAACCCAAATCGGTTTCTTGACTTCTCCCACTTCATACAGCCGAGTGGTCAGGTTATCACGCTGCCGCCTGATATCTTCACGCCACCGAGTTCCAACGCTGTCTGGAGCCATTGGGTTTCCATTACCACAAATCCATTCCACTCATTTAAAATTAATGGCTGTGGACCTTCCCTGACCCCAGAGATAAGCCAGGCCAAGTCTTTTCAGAGTTCTGTACTGTACCTTGAGGACTTGGTCTGCCCTCTCCTTATTAATCCATCACGGAGGAAGATGTAGCTCGGGCCAAGTAATCTTTTCCTTTTTTTTTCTGTAGTTTGTAAAGTATTTTGATCCTAATCGTGATTTGGGTTATTACTTGTAAAGGTTTACATCGTGATCCAGACCGCTGACGAGGCTTTTCTGTTTTAAAAAAAAAATTGATATTACTACCCCAGTTGTATTTTTCATTTTGTATTTCTGAAAACTGCTGATCTGCTGCGATTTTCACACGCAACATTCTCAGTGAGACTTCTCTCTGAATGGTGGGGGGGGGGGGGGGGACGGACAAGAAAAAGAATAATCCAGTGGAGTCGGCGGAGAATGACCCCGACTGGTTGGAGTTGACAGACTCCAACCAGGATTAACCGCTGTTCACAACGCTCCAAAAAAACGTCAGTCAGACGTGGTCTGAACGTCGCAGCCTGTTGCTGAACCCCGACCCCGAATAGAACAACGTGTGATTGGGTCGGGCAGGAGATTCGCGGCATCAACGGGCCCCTCCCCACTACTGGTATGGATTCCGTGCTTAAGTGCTCCGACCGCGTATGTGTATGTTACTCTCCCCTTCGCTGTCTGCCGGATGGAAATTCAGACAACGGCGCCTCTCGTAGAATGAAATCCCCCACGTCTGAGCCCCAGCTCTTAAGTGCACACAATCTACCCGACGGGGACTGTGAACACTCCAGAAGGTACAAACGTCACTCCTACGGAGGGGGCCCTCGATTCGTAATGTTCCACTCTCATAAGCTGAGCTGCGTTGCTTTTTGCTCATTTCTCTTCCGGCTGCTCTAATCCGCCGTGGAAACGCAGGCCGGTCTGTTTCCAGCGTGTTCACCCGCCGCCCATGACTCGGTGGATGGTGAGTAGGGCTGAGGACCGGGGATGCTGGGGGCGACATTACCCTGGGCTCCCTTATTTTTTTCTTCCCCTCCTCTGCACCCTGAGGACGCAGCCCTCGGTGGCGGAGAGAGAGGGAGGTTTCTCAGCCTTATCAGCAGGACAGCGCTCTAATCGCCGGGTCCCAGAGACAGCCGGAGGTAAAGGGAGAGTGGATGAGTGAGCAACATCCAAGGAGAGGAGGGGGGGGGGGAGACGACGACAAGGGAAGGAAGGAAGAAGAGGAGAGGAGAGGAGAGGGGGGGAGGCGATGTTTATACCTCTTAGGTTTCATCAAATGACAGATGCTTTCCAGCTCAGCACACAACTGAGAAGACACGAGTGTGGATTCCGTCCCGCGGCACATTGTTGCTGATGAAATATGGAGGCGGTTGCATCGCGAGTCTCTTAGCAACGGCAGCAAGGTGCCATCCTGAAAGCATCCCGAAGGGGAGGCGACAAGGGGGAAGAAAGAAAAAAAGATAAAAAGGAGCTGAAAAGTTGGTGGTCGCCTGAGTCGAGATCAATTAACTGATTTGATAATTGATGTCGTCAACGTACGGCTGCTGTGACTCAGTAACCTGACCCGCCGCTGATCCTGCTCTAATTATCTCTTTCTATTTGTGTCCTCGTTCTTTTTTTTTCTTTTTTCCCCCTTTCAGCCTGAGAATCTGAGGAAATTCATACAAAAGCAACACATGGAAAATGAAATATTCCTGCTAGAGCCCGACAGTTATGGATTTCTGAGGGCTGATTCCATTACTGATAAAAAATAAAACGTATAAAATGGTACTTGGTCCTTTGATGTCATTATGAAACCCTTATGACATAGACATGTAACTTAGGCTTGATATTCATAAACTGTATTATACATGACTACAACTATGAATAAAGAAAACTGAAATACATACAACCTAATACTTAATCCTTGAGTTATTGTTATTATTATTGTATATAAATATAAATGCACACAGCCGATATTATCAGAATTTAGTTTCTGCAGGAAATATAGTGGCTTGACCTTTGTCATCAGGAGTAGAATACCGACCCCTCTGGTGAAGGTTGCAGGACCCTTGTGGTCGTGGCTGAAAGAAATCCACACTAGTCAGCATGAATCAGAGGTGGAACAGAAGTCTCACTCCTGCGACCTCGTCTCTGTCTGGACTTTGTCGCTGTGTAATAAAGTGACTTGACCTTTTGAATCTCTGGCACCAAGAGGTCGGACAGAGGCCGCAGCAGAGGCGACTGGTCGGTTGACGTTCACGACGCAGGATCAAACGATGAAAACCTCTTTCCGTGAGTTTTCTATACGATAAATAAGTGCTACGGGCTTTTAGATTATATCAAGCTTTAATGTTTCCGTAGTCCAGATATGGGTTGTGTACAACCCCAGAGCCCATTGCGACGGAGCACTTTGTGTTTCCATCCTCCACACTTGATTTACTGCCGCTGCCGGTTTAAAAAAGGAAAGACAACAGGATCGGTGCTATTGATAATTAGTTTTTAATGTGCCACACTCATCATGTCCAATTTCATGCCCCTTAGGCAGCTGATCGCAGATTTAATCAACACATTATTCCTTGCTATACTTAAACTGACTGCTGGGAGGGCTCCTCTGTGTGTGCGTGTGTGTGTGTGTGTGTGTGTGTGTGTGTGTGTGTGTGTGTCTGTGTGTGTGTGTGTGTGTGTGTCTGCGTGTGTCTGTGTGTGTGCGTGTGTGTGTGTGCGTGTGTGTGTGTGTGTGTGTGTCTGCATGTGTCTGTGTGTGTGCGTGTGTGTGTGCGTGTGCGCGTGTGCGCTGGTGGCAGCGTGGAGGACGGCGTTCTTTTCCAGCGTGTGCTTGTGTGATGGAGGAGCGAGCCATGAGAGGTTGTCAGCATGTGCATCCATCCCAGCAACGTCCCTCTCTGATGGACAGTGGACGCGTGTTCCGGCCCATTAACCAGGAGCTACGTTTTTGAAGAAGACGCGCTCGGGGGGGGCTGGCGCTCGGGGGGGCTGGCGCTCGTGCTGCGTCGAAGGCGAAGCTAATGTTATTACTGTGTTTCTCCCTCACCTGGTGAATACAGATGAGAGCACCACTCTCATAACACCTGGGACCGTTTAGGGTTTGTTTTTTTGCGAGGTTGGCTTCTTTTTTTTTTTTTAGGAAAACGCTTGTTTGGTTGCTGCTGACCGTTACACTCAACGCTCTGCGTGTCAGTGGTAGGAGAACATGAAATATTGGTACTACTATAGTACTGCGATGCCGGTTAACGACTCCAAGGTATTTGGAATGATCTCTGACCTTTTTGTGTCGAGGCAAAATGTCCAACATCTTTGTTTCCGATGGACGTTTTAATCTTAAGTCTGCGATGAGGCTTTGTATATCGTTGTCTCCGTGTGGCCAAAGAGCACGAGTGTGGTTTCAGACGTGAAGGAATCAAATTCGAATTGAAGTCGAGCACCATGGAACTCGTGAAAGTTATAGTCGCCTACTGACCCTTCTACATTGTAATGGAGTACTGTCCCAGCGTCCGTCAAAGGATTAGCGGGATGGATGAATGGATGATGATTAATATTGTCACTCACACGTGCTAGAAATAGTGTGGATTTGTGCTCTGACCTTATGTAACATCAACATGTTTATTCAATGAAAAAAAATTACTTCAGTTAATGAAACATGAACTGGTTAAGTTTGTTAAACGTATAAAGTTATCAGTCGTCTCAACGTGTTCACTTTAAGTTGAACAAACATAAATAATTTGTTATTTTGTAGTCATTTTTTTGTAAAATGGAAAAAAATATTTGTAATTATTTTTAGTCATGAATGAAACGTATTAGAAGACTAGGAAGTTTCTGTAGGAAGGGACTTTGTTGTGTCAATATCATCTTTACCCATTGTGTGGGTCATATTTATTTAGTTTCTGTGTGTGTGTGTGTGTGTGTGTGTGTGTGTGTGTGTGTGTGTGTGTGTGTGTGTGTGTGTGTGTGTGTGTGTGTGTGTGTGTGTGTGTGTGTGTGTGTGTGTGTGTGTGTGTGTTTGTGCGTGTGTGTGTGTGTGTGTGTGTGTGTGTGTGTGTGTGTGTGTGTGTTTGTGCGTGTGTGTGTGTGTGTGTGTGTTCATGTATGTATCAATACCTGAAAAAAAAGACCAGTCAACAAGCCGGTGGTTTTATTTTAGGGGTACAAAAAAACCCAGATGCCGGTGCAACACAAACCGCCTCCGCCAATCCCTCACGCCACAGGAGACACGTCGTGCACTGTGGGTCAGCGTCGGACCAGTGAGCTGCTCCGTGAAGTGTGATCGATGTTTACAACAACCGCCTGCCCGGGTTTTTTTTTACCTTTCGCCTTTTGCTTATTCCTCAAAATACTTTGACTAACTTGGCAGTTTTCACTCCCAGTGTCAAGTGTCAGGCATTTCCTGTAACTCCTGTCGTAGGAGTGTTCGTAGGTGCACAGTGAGTATTATTACTCGTATCATTACGTTAAAAACAACAAGACCATGATTTTAAAGAAATTAAAGTGTTATCCTTCAAGTCACTGACGTATTTTTACATTCGCTCGCATTCATGTGCTCGAATCTTATTGAACAGATCATGCGGTATCATTCTGTCCTACTATTTTGAAACGCCGCTCCGGTGACTCAGACGTCGGTCTCGACTGCCGCTCACGACAAAGAGACACCGACTGTAGAGGAGGACAAAGAGGCAGACACATCCGGACAACTGGAGCCAGGATAAGTAGCGGCAGTGTTTATCTTCAACTACTCCGCTCCCTGGCTGTGAGTCAAAAGTGGCGAGAGGCACTGGGCGGCGGCGGCGGCGGCGGCGGCGGGCCCTTATTAAATGCAGCTCAGGCCCTGGCCGAACCCCCGGTTAATGTCCCTATCATCTCTGGAGTGGGTCCGGCGTCCGGCGTCTCCCTCCAAATGACTCATGTTTAATGCATCTCCGCAGTCCTTGTCGTTTAACCTCACCTCTGGAGGTCGTGGGTCGCTGGCGGGATCGCCAAGGACGTGTCGCCCGCGTGGGGGGGTGGGGTGGGGGGGGGGGCGACGCAGTTATTCTCCAGCCGCTCTCCGTTTACTTAACATGGAGGGGGGTTGGGGCTGAGTCCTGCTCCATGGCTCGCCCGCCGCCGTGTAATCTCCCAGAAGCTAGAAAGAAAGAGAAAGAAACCGCCACTCGTCACACCGTGGCCCCGCTGTTGGCCGCGCGGCTCTCTGAAGCCCTGCGCCCCCCGAGCGCTGCGGCCGAATGCTTAAGCGGTGGAGGAAAAGTGATGCTACGCTGAGAGACTTTAGCGGTTTGCTCGTCTTCTTCTTCTTCTTCTTCTCTCTTTTTCTTTTGTGCCGGAGCACTTCCAGCTCACGCAGCTTTGCAGAAGGAGCCCTCTTCGGCCGAGAGCGCAGGCCGTCAAAGTCCGTCAGCGACCTTCGTCAAACGCTTTCCGTCGGAAGCGACCGTTTTTTTTTCTGTCTTGAGATCCTGCATCTGTTTGAATTGGTCCGCGCTCATTAGGGACGCGACAAGCAGTTTGAGAAATGAATGCGGGAGCCGCGAAACGCGTGCGATCTTCTGTTTTGCGACGCGGCCGGACGACGCACGTTCACGTCCTGGGATCGAGGAACAGCGGCGATTCAGCGAGAAATCTTCCCGACCGCAAAGAAAAAGGAGAAAGAAGTCTTCCCTTTCTTTCACTTGATCTTCACGCCTCGTACTCCTCTAAATTGTGCGCGGCTTACGTGCAAAGACGGCCTCCCTCTCGCCCCCTCTCTCTCTCTCTCTCTCTCTCGCCCGCCCTGGATACCGGTAATTAGAATATCACCGTGATTGAGATTTGGCAAAAGCCGAAGAGGAAATAGGCTTTCGTGGACGGGGGGGGGGGGGGGGTCTACACGGAAGCCAGGCTGTTCACCGAGGGGGGGGCCGACGCCCGCACTTCCTCTGCCATGCTGGATTTTGTACCGAAATGCCAGCTGAGGCTGAATTTCCCCGGTTTCCCCACTTATTGATTGGTTTTCTCATTTTCTAGATGGTCCTCTGATAGATTTCGCAGCAGCCCGAGAGTATTAATGTGCACTAAGGGTCAACGAGTGTGTGTAGTTGTTTTTTTCTTTTCTGGCCCATACCGATCTTTAGTGATCGAGGAGACCAATAATCCATACCTGGAAGCGATATACATTTGCAGAAAAAAGGGAAAATGTCAGTGTCGAAAAATTTGGGATAACACAAACTCCAAATAAAGTTGTGGATATGAACAACTATGTTTTTTTGTTGTTTTTTTAAATACCGCAGTTCGCTCCGCAAAGAGTGTAGGCTGCGTTTGAGTGCTGGTGGAAAATCGGGACATTTGGACTTTCAGGTGAAAATTTTGGGGAAGATGTGTTTTTTGGGGGGTTTTTTTAAAGACAGAATAGCTCGAGTAGAACGCATACAATATGAAATAAGTGTGAATATAAATATATGGTAAAGCCTGGCCGAGCCAGGGATTATCCGGCCTCACACCACCCCTGTGCTAAACTACCCCATTTATATCAATGAAGCCTGACTGAGCAACAGAAAACCTCTTTGTGTGTAACACGATACATCTCAATAACAACACACACACACACACACACACACACACACACGCACACACACCACATCGGCCTAACATGATCACAGAGTAGAATCAACAACTTCCCCAGAGAATTCCTGGGAAAACTGAGCATCACATCGTCCATGAGGAGGAGATTTATATCACAGGGATGCTGAGTCAGTTTTAGCTGTGGACCTAATGAACTGTTCCTGAGCGTGTGTTTGTTATTAGCAGTCGCATGCACGGGAAGGGAAATGATTGTTTGCTTTTTGGTGCAGTTGCCACCGGGGAACAGCAAACTTACCTTCGAATGCCACTGATCAAAACAGAGAAGAAGTCAGTTTCTCTTAGTTCATTTTTAGAAGAAGAGTCAAATGTATTTTGAGATTTTGTATTTATTTATTTTTTTTCGCATTTCAGGTCGCTTCATGTCAGCCCAGTTAATTCATCCATTATCTTAGTTATAGCTGTTTATTCAAACCCACATTTGAGGTATTTCAGTCACATTCTCCCTTAATTCCACACATGCCATCAAAGTATGCCAGTCACTTTAGCCTCTCCCTCTCTCTCGTCCTCCGGGTGTCTTGGATCAACAAATTAACTTTCATTTTTTCAGAGGGCCGTAGTGTTTATTGAAATTCCACCGGAAAAAAAATTGGCATATTTCGTCGCATCTCCGCTCGCTCCCCGTTCCCGCCGGCGCACACGGCAGCCTTCAGTGTCCGTTGGCTATTACTCAGGACGTGTAACCGAGCAGGACATTTGCTCGGGACCACAGAGTGACGACTGCAGATGATATTTAATGCGACATCTTGAATATGGTTATGTGATGATTGGCCAGGCCCGATTATTGGTCGACACCTGATATATATATATATATATATATATATATATATATATATATATATATATATATTCAGCTGTCTTTCCTCTCTAACCTGTCTTCTCCTGTATTTCACAAGCATGCACCTCTTGGGATTGGGGGCAATTCATTTTGAATGGGGCTTTGATTTCTAATCTCCCTTTCTGTTTGTTTTTTCTCTCTCTCCTTCCTACCCCCCTCCCACCTCTCCTCCTCCTCTTCCAACACAGGAGCTGCACAGTACCCAGGTAAGCCCTTCCTCGTGTCCTCACGTCACCACATCCTCTCGCCATTTTCCCGCTTGCTCTCAGCGTCCTTGGCGTCTGAGTGCCGCGTGCGACCGACCTGCGATCTTTTTTCTCCAATCTTCCGTTTCACTCCGCCCTTTTCTCGCATTTGCATTTTCCCGTCCGCCTCACTCGTGCATCCTCCGCAGTCCGTTCTCTTTCCGGACCTCGTGCAGCTGTCAACAACGCTGCCGACTGATTCACCGGCAGTTGTCTACCGTTGTCCGGCGTCCCGGTCCACACTGCGGTCCACCAGCAAAGCGCTGGGAGTGAGAGAGAACCCAATGATCTGAAGAGTGTTACGCAAAACAACTTGTGTTCAAGTTCTGAGGTTTAGGTAAATAGATGGAGCAGACTTGCTGCTACTGATGACGCTGCTAAATCAGCTCTCAATCGGCTTTATTAGAGACATTAATGTTCCCTTTTGAATCGACGTCTCCAAGTTTGTAATCAAACACTCATCCATGCTAAAAAATTTCAAGATGAATACACTTTTTTTAAAGAGGCAACAGGCAACTTTGGCGCCCCCCAGTGGTTCTAGGTGGTATCAGTGTTTGTCCGCTGTCGCAAAGACGCCGCAGCCGCAAGACGTGGGCGCGGACGCGGGCGCTTTACCTTCAGAGTCCACTACAACGCTGGAGAAGAAAGAGGCCCCTACTTTGTTTTCTGGCTCCTGGCGTTAACTAGCGACATTCTTTTTCTCTGGCGGAAACCGCGTCCTGGTGGCCCGGAGAACAACGTGGTGAAAGCGAGACTTTGCAGGAGAGGGGTGTCGGGTTTTTTCTTTTTTTTCTTTCGCCATCACACCGTGCGATCAGTCTTAACTGACCCCAGAGCTGCAGGACCCAAACCTGTCATTATTATTCTTATTATTAATATTAATATTAATATCATCACTAATAATAACAACAACATCATTGTATTTTTTAATTATAAGTGTCAGTCTGGTAGAGATTACAGCGGCGGTTCTACAACTGTCCTCTCCCTTCTCTCCTCCCACCTCTCCTCTCTTCCCCATCTCTCTCCTCACCCCAACCGGTCCAGACGGAAGCTCCGCCCACAACCGAGTCCGTGGGCTTTGCTCATTGTGGGATTTGTTGGGTTTTCCCAGTAATATTGTAATATTGACCTCACTATGTAAAGTGCCTTGAGACAATGTGTGTTGTGATATGGCGCTGTACAAATAAAATTGAATTGAATTGAATTGAATTAACATCACAATGACAAGTTTAAAGGAAAAAAAAGGTCAGGGACATTCCCCCTTTTTCTTTTGTTATTTCATTGTGCCGTTCACAGCGTCAGTGCAGTTACAGGAACGCGACACGGATCCTGTCAAATTCAAAAAAGGGTCAAACGGCTGTGAAAAATCCAGGAGGCAGTTTGCTCAAAGGGACGAGGTGGCATCGCATTTTGTGAGTCATTTTAGACAACCCTTACGAGTAAAAAAATAAAAATAATAAAGATATAAAAAAAGAATAATGTTCTGTAAATCAAGACATGCTTCCCTTTTCTAAATGCCTTCACTCCCCCCCCCCCCCCCCCCGCGCCTCTCCTCCACCAGGCCTTTTAATCCAATTAGCGCCGCCTGCGACAGTTATTTATATGTACATGAATTAGAGCTGAACAGCGAGACGTCGTCCCATGGGGCTGATTGGACGGAGCCCAGTCCTTCGCAGAACCCTGCCGCCACAGAGCGGTGGCGGTCTGTGGCGGCTAAGTACAAAGAGGCCGATGGCTATCATCATCTGCACCGCCACGTTTTGGAACGCTCGTTTGTACATTCGCTCATTTCGTCCGAAGCGACTCACAGTCGCCGAGGCAGGTGGCCTCAAGGGCTCTGCCTCAGGGCCCCCACTGGGACGGCCTGGGATCGAAACCCCCCTCACCCAACCTAAGCGTCGTAACCCACTAAGCAAACGGCATTCAAACCCGAGTCACCAAGGCTGGAGAACGATTTCTAATCGCGACACATCCTGGTACTGTAAGCCGTCCTGTCAGTGTTCAGATCCGTCGTCGATCTGCGTCTATGTTCATTGTGTCGGACTGAGACGAAGCCAAACGAGTGCGTGAGCGGCCAAGTCCGCCTCCCTTACCCTCCTGAACTGGTTGCCAGTGATTCCGGTTCTTCAGAGAGGCGGCAACAGCCGTGACTCAGTATCGGAGGCAAAAACCCTTCCAGCTTTTAAAATTAGACATGTTTGACATTCATTTTTTGGGAAAATGACATAGGTTGGATTCATTTTCAATCAGTCCAGCCACGCATGTTTTTTAGTTTTTTTTTTGTCACGTTTCGTCTGTAAATTACACACTTAAAGTTAATTACGAGGCAATTAACTAACTCGATTAAAAGTTCTACGTGGCTCAAGTAAATGGAAATCAACTCTAGTGGTTCTCTTTCTTTCATACCTACTTTTGGAATGTGAGCCACGCTTGTGTGCCATGTGGTGTCTAAGTTTACAATAAATAAACCTGAAATAAAAAATGAGAGTAACGACAACATGGAGAAGCAAGAAAACAACAGAGAGAGAGACATGAAAAACGGCAGAAAACTCATTTCCACGGGCTTGTATTTATTTTTAAGAGCGTGGAGCGCAAGTCAGTTTTGAAAGTAGTGTGAGCGCCACACCTCCAGCTATGAAGTGAAATAAAAACGGAATAATATTTACAGTTATTAATAAACAACATGCAGATGGATGTGACTTTGTATGAAAAGCAACAGAAAGTGTTTTGTTGGGCTCACAAGGCTCCGGAGGAGTGTCAGTGCTCGTCGCTATGTATAAGTCTCTGGAGGGGATGAACACCAATCGACCAACACACACGTTTTGATGCTCAGCGCCTGGAGAGCTGCGGAATCTCCAACCAGGCAAATTGGGAGAAAATATCTCAGAGTTGTGAAGAGTCGATTGGCCCAAACAAGCAATTTGAAGATGTAACTTTGGGCAGTTCATTAAAAGATGTATCGCTAATGACACAAAGAGGAAAAGTACAGGAAGGTCAATTGGAGCCCAAAGTAGAAGTCCGACCTCGGACCACCTCTGTTGTTCAGCTGCTTTTAGATCTGCGACTGTGAAGGAAAAGGATTCGCATCGTCATCGTCTCACATTCAGTGAGCCTACGGGCTCCGAGCGGAAGCTTCTGCAGTTCTAACGTTTCTCCTTTCTTTTATTAGTTTTTTTTTTTTTTTTATCAAATTTTAAATTCACTCATCTCAACGTGTGGGTGCAATTTCACCTGACATTTATTAGGGGCCCGAGCTCCGCTGACAAAGTCAGAGCGAGGACCTATTGTAATTGGGTGAATTATTATTATTATTATTATTATTATTATTGTTGTTGTTGTTGTTGTTGTTATTCCACCAAATTAATCGCTAATTTGAGGCACTTAACGTGCTCCGACCTGCCCCAAACTTTGCACACGCATCAAAACCGGTTACATTTTTTTTATCAAATTGACATTTTAGGGCTCTCGGGCATGGACGTGTCAAAAAATCTTTTTTTATTATTACTATGATTATTAGCATTCAAGAAGAATTTTGGCGATTTGGAAAAAGTTTATTTAGCCTGTTTGGATATAGGTTACCAGGGTTGGCTATTGTTTGAATTTTATTCCGATTCTGCATATGGATTCCAACATATATTTGACGCATTAACTGAAAGTTCACATAACATTTACAAAAAATTGGAAGTGCTTGCCGTTTTGGGAAAAACCTATAACAAGTCAAATTCAAAGAAAATGTCCAAAATGTGATAACTAAAGTACAGCGCACTCGCACTCGGAGACCGCAAGACGTCAAACACTGGATTTTCCAAATCCAGGCGCTTACTGCCACATTCCAGGTGCAATGCGGCTAATAAACACGCCGCATCTACTGTACATATGTCGCCGTTTACCACTTTTCGCTCTGTTGCTCGGACGTGAAGCGGGCGTGCTAAGCTCGAGCTGGTATCAAAACACAGGGGCCGTCCCGGTTTATGCGTGAAGTAGACGAGCGGATCCTGGCAGATCAAATAGATAAAAAACCTCCTGGCAGTCGGCCACATGCTCGCAGACATGTGTAGACTTTCATTACAAAGAAACAAAAAATACATATATTTTAAGAGACCGATAAGCAGAACGGGAATTCAAACTCTTTCTCACCCGGTAACCGTCACCCGGCACCTGGGATTCGTTTCCAACGTGGAAGCGAGTTTTTCCGAGACCAAAGAACATGCAGAGAAATATTTATTTTCTTTGTCAAATGTCCCAGCGCTTCCTCAGTTGACCTGCCACCGCAGGCAAGACTTCTCTGTTCCAGTGTTTGTTCAATATGCCAATCAATAGGATGGAAGACGCGAGCGGATGGAGGTGGGCTCAAGGACGCAGCAGTTAAACACAAGGAGTCCTATCCGTGTGTGCACAGGGGCTCTTTAAACACACACTGCCACGTGCATTTATGTGTGTGTGTGTGTGTGTGTGTGTGTGTGTGTGTGTAGTCTCACACACTTGTGGATACGCACACGCGCGCAGAGTGCAGCTCAGATTAACGACTAAATCAATCACACGCACACACAGTGTTTGCTTGTCATCCTGTATGCTTTCCTTTCATAACACGGGTTCAATTTCCCAAGCTACTGAAGCTCAATCAGCGTTTCCGCAGAATATGTATTCAGCAAGGTCGTCTCTCACTGCACCCGGAAAATTCCCCCACCACAGGATGTGTCTTTCTTATTGCAATGCCAATAGTCCCCCAGTCCACTGCATCGCAATCTACATTCTTCAATAGACGGGCCGCTCGGAGACACACACACACACACGCACACACGCACACACACACACACACACACCGGGCTGAGGATGCAGCTCGTTCATCAAATGGACCTTTTAAGCTCCATTTGTCACCTGTTGACTTGTTCAGGTTGAGTTTTCAAATCTTATTCTAGCTTTTAATGTAGTAAAGCAAACAACAACAAAAAAAGCAAGAAAAAAAGGACAGTTTCTCTCTTTCTTCTTAAACTTCCATCTCTATATTCTGCCGTGACGACAAGAGGGGTAGGGAAGGCGGTTAATAAAACATAGACGACGGGGCAACAGCACACCATTAAAAAAATCACGATATAAGTTACAGTTTATACGGAGCAGAGAGGTTGGACTCCTGCTCAGAGTGTGCACTCACAAAGAAATCAGTAAAGAGCTCTAATGACGGCAAATCCATTACCTGGGAATTATCTAAATGTACACAATTACAGGAAATTATAGTGCTGCAAAAGGGAATGCAATAATGCAATCATTTCAATCTATATCTGTATAGAAAATGTTATATGTGTTAGATCGTCTCTCAATTCTTTACGTTTGCCAACACTGTGTGTAGTTATACTGTGCCCAAACAGGTCATTATTATAATTTTTCTTACTTTCTCATGCTAGGGTTAAGTAATTCTCCAAATCATGATTAAATGAATCCATTCATTGGGCACTTTTTTTCCAGGAGCAGATCAAAACACATTTGAGTTGAATTTGAGTATTTCTGGCAGGAGGATTAACTTTTTAATATTATTGAAGGATTAATTTTACCCATTGTTATGTTGACGACAACATCTGTGAAAAGACGATGAACAAAAAATAAGTAAATTAGGATACAAAAGTTTGATTCAAGGAAACGTGATATTATTGGATCTAGTTATATTCACAGTCTTCATCAATTAAGTTGTTTATTATTTTGTCAATTAATCCATTAGATTATGTTTCCCTAACACCCAAGATGATGTTTTGTTTTGTGCGTGAACCAAAGATATTCAAGTTTACTGTCATAGGGGAGCAAAGAAACCAGAAATATTAACATTCAAGAAGCTGAAATCAGTGATTTCTAACAACAACAAAACACAAACTATAAACCAATTAATCGATTATCAAAATCGTCGGGGTTTAATTAAGTTGTCGATTACTAGTTGATTATCTGTTGCAGCTCTGCAACAGATAACTGGATCTTTGGTTAAGTTATTCTAAATCTAATTGCGTTCAATAGCAAATGATGCCTGTACATTTGCATTTATATAAGCAGTATAACGGAGAAGAAATATTATTCATGACAACATTCGACACCTTCTCGTCGCATCTCCTCCAGCGTTTCAGACCTCGGTCCCTTGGGCGCGTGCCGCATTTACGGGCAACGTGATCCGCTGTAATGAAAATCTAGATGGCCGACCTTTGACCGCAGACACGTCTCCGTTGTTAAGGAACATTCAGCTGTTAGTTCTTTTTCCAATTAATCCGTCATAACGACCGGATCTGTTTAAAGCGATTATCTTTGATGTTGGGACTCACGATCACCGCTCGAGGAGCAAAACAAACGAATTAACGCGACGTCCGTCGTACGTGGAGGGTCAATCGAGTGTCATGACCTCTGCACCGATACCGCCGAGGTTTCGGAAACAAGCCGCTGTGACCCGCCGACATTCATACTCACGTGGCAATATTACTCCGAATATACGGGCGAGCGTCAGCGCCGCCGTCCTCTTGTTAAATGGCGTGCGATGTGCACGCCGCCCAAAGCAAGTCGTTGCATCAGATTGAAGAGGAAGATGATTAATTATGCCGAAATCAAATCAGGTTCAATGGGTGTACGTGCTGTGATCGTAGATTTGTATTAATCAGCCTCGCTCTGATATTTACAGATTGGCGCATGATCAGATATTCATTCTTTGATTAACAAACGTAATGATCTTTAATTCCTCAACAGAGGCTCGCATCCGGGTCATCTTTATGAATATTGAATTATTTGTCTTAATTAAATCATCATGAAACGATAAATCAGGCGGTTTATTCGAGCGTATAGGTATCCGGCATTAAAGACACCACCACCGAGAGCGGAGCAGTAAACTGCAAGACCTCAACTCATAAAGTGAGACCTAACAAGTTTATTTTCTCCAAACAAATGACAAAAAAAAGAATAAAACTTTAATATGGCCTGTTTTCAGGCAGCTTGTTTCGAGAATCCCCTTGAATTTCTTAGAATCAAGAAAAGGGTTTTGAATAAAGTTTTGTAAAGTTGAATAAGGAAAGTAAAAACTATTTTTTAAAGCTGCTATTCTTATTCCACACTCTGGTTGTTATGATTCATTATTCAAGGAAGCAGGACACAAATCAAGAAAGAAAAACGGGGGGGAATGCTCCTTGTGTTAATGTTGTGTCCTCGTGGCCAGTGTGTTACCAAGAGGCCTCGCAGTGTAGTTTCATGAGCTATTTGTTCCTTAATGGAACAAGTGGAACTAGAGCAAAAACCCCCGAGAGGAACAGAGGTTTTCCAAAATGTAGTTAGAAAAGAGTAGCAAACAAAACTTGTGGTGATGGAGTATCGACTCCTTTCCTCTCGGCTGCCTGGCCAGAAACAGAGACAGAATCAGAAAACCCAACAGAGCTCATCACGGTGTTTCTGCTGCCTGTCTACACTTTGATTCTCGGAGCTGCAGTAATGAAAAACTTTTCAATATTAGCCCCGAAATATTGTAGCATCTGTTACCTTCGTCTGATCAGGTCCTCGGGTATCTTTAAAAACTGAACCCACTGAAAGAACACCAAACAAACTCTCAACCATGTCGTATAGACCGTGAGAATGTTTGAGCGCTTGGAGTATTTTCTGTAGCTGTTAAACGTATCTGCAGTTTGCCAGTTGAAAATGTTTAATTTGTTGCAGCAGTAGGAAAGTAGAAGACGGCAGGGATGCTGGAGTGAAGCAAAACTTTAAAAAGAAACACTCAACCTTGTTCATTATACAGGAGCTGGGAAGAGAGAGAGTGAGAGAGAGAGACCTGGGACTGAAAAATTACTATGGACCGTTGACTGTCGGGCCGAACCTCAGAATCCCTCCTCTTCATGATGTACAGTACACTGCACCTCTGCTCCTCTGTGGCCGTATCCCAGTTCGCGGGCAGCCTCCCTCTGAGGTGGCATCCACAGCGGCATGGAGTGTACTTGGAACGCCCACTTTTGTCCGTAGCTTTTCTGATGTTACTCGGCCCTGCTGGAGACGGTTTGTCCGCCCGCTGCGAGCTTCAGATCAGTGCTGCTGGGGTCGTGCGGCCATACCGCTGACGATCCAATCCGGTGTGAAGTCAGGGCACAGACGTTCGCCTCTCTTCCTCGCTATTGGTGCATTCGGGCACAATTTTGTATCAACTTGTGGATTCAAATGACATACAAATCTTGTCATCACAAAGCTTTCCTCAAGCAGCCAACAATGTGCAGCTGCATATTGGGTGGGTCAGTAGGAAGGTAGGTCGGTAGGTAGGGATGGAGGTAGTTAGGTATATAGATAGGTAGGTAGGTAGTTGGGTAGGGATGTAAGTAGTTGGATAGGTAGTTAGGTAGGTTGGTAGGGCTGTAGGTAGTTAGTTAGGTAGGTAGATAGATAGATAGATAGATAGATAGATAGATAGATAGATAGATGGAAAGGTAGGTATTTAGGTAGGCAGATAGATAGATAGAAAGGTAGGTATTTAGGTAGGCAGATAGATAGATAGAAAGGTAGTTAGGTTTGTAGGTAGGTAGGGATGTAAGTAGTTGGGTAGGTAGTTAGGTAGGTAGGGATGTAAGTAGTTAGGTAGGTAGGTAGATAGATAGATAGGTAGGTAGGTAGGGATGTAAGTAATTAGATAGGTAGATAGATAAATAGAACGGTAGGTTGGTAGGTAGGTAGGTAAGGACATAGGTAGTTAGGTTTGCAGGTAGGTAGTTAGCTAGGTAGGTAGGTAGATAGGTAGGTAGTTGGGTAGGTAGTTAGGTAGGTTGGTAGGGCCGTAGGTAGTTAGTTAGGTAGGTAGATAGATAGAGAGATAGATAGAAAGGTAGGTAGTTAGGTAGGAAGATAGATAAATAGAAAGGTAGTTAGGTTTATAGGTAGGTAGGGATGTAAGTAGTTGGGTAGGTAGTTAGGTAGGTAGGGATGTAAGTAGTTAGGTAGGTAGGTAGATAGATAGGTAGGTAGGTAGGTAAGGATATAGGTAGTTAGGTTTGCAGGTAGGTAGTTAGCTAGGTAGGTAGGTAGATAGGTAGGTAGGTATGTAACAGTAACAAGTATTAAAATGATTGCATGGCTCTGTCCATGATTTATCGTCTGTAAAGATAAATGGGAAAATATTATTTTATTTTATTTTATCTCAATCAATCAGCTGAGAAGGAATAAAAACATATCACAAGTCTTTTTTTCCAGTTCATCTCAGTTGTATTACTAAATTTGCAATGAGCTCATTCAATCAACATTTTGAGCAAACAGATATTTTGGGCTCGTGAGACGTTGGTTATGTGACGGGGCGAGTTTGCACCGCTACGCATTTTGCCGAGTGCTTTCTGAGAGAGACACTGTTGTCGTCAGTTGTTTGTCAGTCGCTGCTCCCCCCCCCACCCCCGAGGAGTAAACCTGCCTCACCCAGCGTGTGTCAGGAGAAGATATCCCCTCCTCGCTTCCTCCCGCTCCCGTGCAGCCGCCCTGACTCGACATAATATCCACCAGGGCTGCAACACATTTAAAATGGCTGAGTCAGGATGCACAGTCGCCCCCGAGTGCGAGCTGCTTTCCACCTGCACTCGACTTCTCCACAGTTAGGACGTTGTCTTCCTCACAAACTATTAATAAGCAGTAATCAGTAGGTTAATGAGGTCAAACTCTTATTTAATGGCTTAGTAAAACATGGTGACACCGAATACAACATTAATAACAGCTTTATAATGACTACTGCAGAGTCAATATGTTCCTAATATGCATGCTAATGAGGAACTAGTTCATGTTGAATAAGTAACTGACTCTCCACTAACTAGGTCCCTGCTCGAAAATGACACGCCCAAAATGAAAAGAGTATGTCTTTGCAACTACTATGTCGATATGAATAATCTTGATTTCCTTATGAAACACTTTAGATACGATTTCAGCAGATATGTAAAAATCAGTATGGATGTTACCGGGTCAGAGTAAGTTAAGATGGAAGCCAACATAAGTGAAAGATTTCATGTTCGCCTAAAACAAACAACACACAACAAAAATGATGCCGATGAAGCAAAGTGTAAAGTTTTACCGAATGCTCATCCTGTCTTTGAGATGTTAACGCCATTTTGACTGTGAAAATAACTTGAACGCATGTGTTTTGAATTCGTCCTTGAAGCACTTCCGACAAACGCTCAAAAAATACTCAACAGTTGAAGACACACACACACACACACACACACACACACACACACACGGTGCTTTGAGGAGAAACCGATGAATCTGAGTTTGACGGAGGACAGAAGGATGCTGCAGAGCCGGCTGCCTCCCTCCCCGAGTCTCTGATGCTCTCTCCTCCGCTGCCCCATTTCGACACCAGCTTACTTTTGTTTACCCGACAGGGGGATGCAGAAGCATCTCCCCTCCTCCTGCTCTGTCTTTCTTCCCTGAAAGATATTTCCAAATGAGTAAGCCTAGACCACAGCTGCCTCTCTGACGCATTAATCACTTGGCCGCCGCCCCCTTCACTCCCACATGCACACACACACACACACACCGACACACACACACACACACACACACACACACACACGCACGCCGCTCTCACTCGCGGGTAACCTGGTTTGACTCGCATAAGCAAAAGGCATGTACCACCACCGTGTAATATGATCACGTGTCAGTGCGCACAACTCGGAGCAAGTAGATATGTAGAAAACACACACACACATAAAGCATCCACCCACCGCTCTTTACACAACACCGACTGTCTCTCTCGCTCTCCATCTCTCTCTCTCTTTCCGTCTCTCTCGCTCTCTCTCCATCCAGCCATGGCTCCCACATGACCCTCCATTTTCCTCATCATTAGCGGCACCAACCAGTAGCCACGTTCTATCCGCCGCTCCTCTGTTCACTTCTCGATTTCTTTAGTTGAATCCAGAACAATGCCCTCTCCCCTCTTTCTCTTCTGAGCAAAGGGGGGGATTGTTATGGGAGAGCATTAGAGGCAGGAGGGAAGTGAGTGCGCGAGAGGAGGAAGGCCTGTTCGGGATGGTAATTTCACAGGAAATCATATGTAAAATGATGCACCGGGTTTATGTAACTGCCCTGTGTTCAGCACTGGTTTCACTGATACGGGCTCCTGTTGGTAACAGCAACATATCTATTTCTGGACTAAAACTAAAACCCCACAATTCGTAAAATGCTAACCATAGCGTTGAGATATTGCCGACGTGACTGACTTGCTCCGTGTTTCGTGAGAACGCAGCATATAATAAATACATTTTCATTTCAAATCTGCGTTATGAAACGAAAACGATCGCTGTCCAGATGAGCATTTGAGCAAGTATCAGTAATGATCCCAATACATACTCACACGCCTGAAAACGCACGTCACGTGACGATTCACGTAAGTGTTTTCAACGTTTTGCCGTTGCCGATCGTCGAGTTAAGAACCAATCAGGACGTTGTGTACGTATTTCCAAACGTCTCCGTTTTTGCTCGCCCTTGCGACAACGCAGTCTTGACCCCCAATCAGGAAGTGAATGACGGCTGTCGTTGTTTTTCTAAAGCCTACGTTTCCCGCCCCGTCCAATACTCAAAATGAAGCCGCCGAGTTTCCAAACAAGATCAGGGCCAAATTTCCAATAGTCTGGAAAACCTCCAGCATAGTGTGGACACCAGACATGACCACAGCCAAAGCGATGCATTTTTAAAACTAAAAACGTATTTGTGTAGACGCAGCTTTAAACTTTGCACCCGTGGGCTGAAACACCTACATCCTACACTGTTAAATATTCATTCTTCTTCTCTATTAACAGTGGTGAAGAACCCACAGAGAATTTACCGCCAAAGTCCACCGCCACGCTCGGCTCCGCAGCTCTTCTTATCCCGTACTCCCGGCCAGAAAAATTTGCTCTTATCAGCCTCATTTTCTGCTGCAACGGGGGCTGCTGTTGTCAGTGAAAAGACTCCATTAAACCCATTACACCACCTGCCCAGTTCCAAAAGGGCCTGCGAGGTTAGAAAACTGAGCTGCTGATGAGATTTACGCATCTAATCGCAAAAGAGACGGATATTTTGTCCCCTGAAGGTTGTTGTATACTAAGTAGCGATGATGTGAAGATGTATTGAAGAGAAGTCCGCCGACACCGTCTTGATTGTATATAAAGGTTTATTACAAAAAGACCAGCATCGATTACAAGCCCTGCAGAGCTTGGAGAGTGTCCGGCCAAAATGACAACCCTCCCGACTCTTCTTGGGGGTTACCTTTATAGGCCCATCGTTGGCTTGAGTAGGAACATCTGGTTGATCCAAGATATGCTATGTGAGTCGTAAAACTTAGAGGGGTCAAAAGGTGAGGTGAGGGGTCACCAGGAGACCCTTATCTTGGCATTCCAAAGAAAGAGATGTAATCACATATTCCCCTTTCATTCCATATATGGACAAAAAGACACTACAAGGTGGAGCGCTGCCCCCTTGTATTCATCTTTCAGTTGTTACAATGAGCTTAGATTCAAAATCTGTTTTCAAATTTGATGCCAATTCCCAGGCCAAAACCAATCTTTCATCACAAATCTCTTGCATTTCATGACAAACACAAGGTTGCGTTTGAATTTCGGCTATTATCTCTCAAGTGTCGCCCACGGACGTGATCGAGACATTTCCCCGCAGTGTCCAGAGAGTTCTTGCGACGCCATCCGGGCGCCAGTTGTGCCCCTCTGCATTTCAAAAAACAAGATCAAGACATAAATACTGACCATTTTATCAATTCAACTTGGATTTAGAGAGACACTCATTTTATTGTCATCAGGCCAAATCCTCAGCTTTCAGCCCAAGGTATCTTCAAAGCAACTGGTCAGAAAAATCGTCTGACATTTTCTGTGAAAATTCGTGGATCCCACTCGTTTCAGTTTTTTCCTTTGGTAAATGGGATTTGCAGATAGAATTGATGAACTTTTACTGAGCACATTCATGTTCCCGGGTTGATGGGACCTTAACCTTGTCCCAAAACCTGTGAGTCACTGTTCACGTCTCCAATTCGTTCTGCGTTTCAAGTGGGTCCGCTCCCATGTCGATTGCTGAGATAAAAACTCAAATAACACATATTGACATTTCTTGCGTTCCTCATGAAAGACGAAAAAGCGCTCCAAGCAACTTCTACAAAATTATGAATCAAAATGGTGCTGACAGAAAGGATAGGTCACTTTGTACCAACAGTCCAGAGTAAAGAGAAAACAACCCAATCCAATACATAGAGTGATCCTCCTGCTTATTTATGGCGTCACAAATGTCACATTTTTATATATTTGATTTGTTGTTGTCCTACACGTCTAATGGTGCGTTCACACCAAGCACGGCAAATTTTCCATGCCATGAGATTATTCGCGTAACTAACGATTCAAACGACAACAAATGATCCTGTGGCGAAACTCGCGGGAGTTTCACGTGTAGTGTAAACGCAGCAGAAGAGTTTTGTCACTGTGAGCCTCTGGAGGGCGCTAGAGCCAAAATACATAAAAATCTGTATTGTAACTGCTGTTTCATCATTAATTGCTTTAATGATTTTTCCCCAAAAGACTCTCATTTATATTATAGTTACACTGTACTAAACCATCATATATATATATATATATATATATATATATATATATATATATATATATATATATATATATATATATATATATATATATATATATATTCATTCTGACTCCAGGCAATGCATTTGCTTCCATTAGCTAATGTGATTATTTCCATGAAGAAATCATTTGTACAACTTGCATTATCAGCTGTTTTTAAATAGCTTCAAACACAACACAAACATGCGGCACAGAGAGGCCGCCACGTGTGCCGGTGGTTTTAATTTGTGTATATTATCATAAACACACCATAACGTAGCAGCACGCTCAATAATACTGTATTTTGCTCATACTTGCGCTTGTGGGATAAAGGCATTTGAGCACGAAACGCCTCACAAAGCTCTTCACACACCATCCTTACGGAATGTGTCACAAATCCGCCGTTCCACCGAGCACCAGTGGGAGAGCCACAGAGTGTGTGTGTGTGTGTGTGTGTGGTCGGGGAAGGCTTACAGGACTGTAGCTGTGAAAGACACTGAGTGTGATTCAGTGATTCTCAAACTTTCTTCTGGCACCGCCCCCGCGACTGAGAAGCCAAAAAACACACCACAATTCCATCAATGATTAACTGATTGGGGAAAGCAATTAGTGAAAAAAAAAAAAAAAAGTTACGGTAGCATCAGCAAAACCTATTTTCCAACTGATTTCCCTAGATGGATTATTTCCGCTGAACTTAGGCTACATCCATACGAATAGGTTTTAACTGTAAAACTGCGTTTTAACAATGAGCTCCGTATTAGAAGTTTTGTCTGTCCAAAGTAACGCACCTGAAAACACATATCGCATGATCGTTCACGTACACCGGGCAGACAATACTACGAACCAGCAACAAAAGAAATGGTGCAAAGTTAAGACCGAGCATCTTTGGTCATTCGCTGACTTATCGAGAATGTCCTCCGACAAACAACGACCAGACAGGTCATTTTGGAAACAGCGTATTACGACTCACGTGGTCGTCACGTACACAAGCGGTCGTCACGTACACGGCCGCAAATAAAATTAAAAAAAAAACAATTTGTCGAGCACTTTAGTTCGCACTTTGTAGTTTTTGTTCAGAAACTGTGTGAAATTCATCCATAGCTCGAGGTTCTTTGACACTGTAAAAGGGAAAAGCAATTTATTAGCAATTCTGTCAGATGCATTATCTCACATTTGAATGAATCTCAATGGGGGCTTCTGCTATCACAAGATTTAACTTTGGTCTATTATGGATTACGCGTTTGAATAATGCAACGTCAGGCTGGAAAAGGAGGCTGTTGCGGCTGCACGAGGCTTGTGCTGGTTTATATTTAAACATCTTATGTAAAGGGACTCTCTGAAGGTGCTCGACACGTATTATTAGTTAGTGGGGTCGGGGGGAAAAAGTCTGAATACCTGTATGTCGGGGGGGGGGGGGGGGGGGGGGTTACAGAAGCATTGTGCTGCAACAATGAATAATCCTATTCAGTGAAGATAAAAAAGTTTAAAAAAAAAAATCTTCAGACGTATTAAATAAATTATATAGAGTGTACATATATTTTCATAATATAGAAAGACACTTTCACTTTTTTTATTGGTATTTCTGTTAATAAATTAGTTAACTAGGTGTTTAAATGGAATAATAACAGTAATATAATTATAATAAGACAATAAATAATTGTAATTTTTCAACAACAAAAAATTACGTCATGCCAATCTGAAAAATTAAGATCATGTATATTGATTAATTTACATTACTTTTTTTTTTTTAAACTGCGGCTGTTTATTGTCAGGTCATGACAAAATGCCTCAAAGTTATCTCCCACCAGGGCTCCGTAAAACAGTCCACTGTCTGCTAATATTCATATACGCATAAAAGGACACACAAAATGTCAATAATGGGAGAATACAAATTTTTGAGCACCTCTGTTACTCAACAAAGTGTATAAATCTTTGCCCGACGGGAGCTGTGAAAGGTCCAGGCCTGAGACTGAAAACAGATACAACTAAGTCTTGATTTCTTCAGTTGTGACCGTAATGCGTACGCACACACAAACGGTTATAAGCCGCAATGTCTTCCCTTTAGATATTTGTTTGTGTATAACATGTTCCTTTCCTTAAAACCCAATCATCTTGACGGAATCTCATTTGAGAGGATGCCTGTGACCCTCGAGGGTCAAATGTCAAAAATGCCGGAACACAACAGTCGACTTGAGCCACAATCAAAAATCACATCTTTTTTTTTCCTGTCTCGTTTTTCGTCGAGTCTGATCACTACACTGACCAATGGCGTCATCTCGCATAAATCCCGATGTCTGTCATATCTGTGAACCTCTCCGAAACAGTCAACACGCGGATTAGCTGAGCCGCCTCCTTCAAAGCCTCACCAAGAGGGATTCCGCTGTTTGAAGTGTTCGGGGCCAAACAAGGATCCTGACCTTTTCTCCGCCGCCCCGAGCCGTCAGTCGTCTGCGCCAAGACGCCGACGACGCTCGGAAAGGGGTTGTTGTGTTCGTGGTTGAAATGAGAGGCTTCAAAATTCCAACTCTCTAGTCCTCCTATGCATCAAATACATTTTGTGAAGTAACGTTCCATGGTTTGAATACATTAAAGGATAGTTCTGGTTCTGGTGGTTGTAATATCATATTATCTTTTACGTCATTTCCCAAAGCAGATCGGCTCATCACACTTATTATGGAACAGATCATGGACTTTTTTCTTGACCTTCTGGACTTCCTTTTTAGTACACTCTTTACTTTTTTTGCAAATTAACACCTAACCCAACCATCATCTATACATCTTATACTTCAAGGGGGGCTGGAGCCGATCCCAGTTGACTCTGAGTGAGAGGCGGGATACAGCCCGGACAGATCGGCAGTTTATTGCAGGGCCGTTTTGAAGCCTTGAGTTTAGCGTTTTTTCACCAGCGCCATCTTGGGTTTGTTTTTGCAACCAGACATACGATTGGGGGGGTGGGACTGACTGAGAGCTTGGCCACATGCGCGGCCACCTACACCTGCAACCATGCACCTAGTGGACGGTACCATCTCTCCATCACGCTGTTTCCACGCTCCAATGTAGATGGTGCTTTATCGTCTATTTGACTCCACAATTTACAAAAAATTTACATAATGCTTCATTGCAACTAGAGATCGAACCATAAACTCCTCAGGAAAATCTTCGCTGACGCTATAAATCAAGTGAGAAGTAGAATCATTGCACAAAGACTGGACTACCAGTGGAGTCGCCCTCTGCTGGTGATTCCAGAGAACACAGGATTCAGGCACTTCCGCATTAGCTCCATTTTTCGGACCCGGTGACTACGTCCATTTTTTATGTGCAGTCTACGGGGTGAACATGCAAACTCCACACAGGAAAGGCCCCGTCCAATCGAAAGGTTTAAAACCCAGAACCCTCTTGCTGTGAGGCGGACAGTGCTAACCGCTCCACCACCGTGCCGAACCAAATTCAGAACAAACGACCCAGAGTCATCCGTTCAGTTTGGCATTTTACAAATTCTGCAAAGGCCAAACTTATTTTGAAGGTCGTCTTTAGTTTGTCCCCGTACATATCCACTGCATCATTACTGCGTATGGCCTGTGACCACTGTACCGGCCCTGCAGGTACTTGTTCAGAGGGGTCACCCGGAAAATCAACTCCTCGCGGTGAACACGGTGACATACAATCAGACATGCTCCCACACATCTGTGAAAACATGCAATCAGCCGGGACTGACTGCAATCACACACACACACACACACACACACACACACACACACACACACACACACAAGGACCCACATCCACAAGGAAAAGAAGAAAATTATTGTAAACTGTTCACTAGGCGTGCGCTCAGATACACATGTTCCTCGAAATGACACAGAGAAACTAATATCTCTCGACTGGCTGCGGTGATCACACAATCACACAATCACACACACACACACACACACACACACACACACACACAGCAGAGAGGAGCGGGACACACACACACACATATGAATTAGGAAAATATACCGTATTGTAAAAGATTACTGTACGTTGCATCATGCCTCTGATGGGGACAAGGTTTGAATAAATGCATGTTTTAACAGTGGTTCCAATGATAAGTACAAAAAAAACTCGTGCCATCACTACTTATGTGTCCACAGGGAGAGGTGGGCCGTGAAAAGCAGAGACACACTGACAGACGCACGTCTGGATTAATATTCAGCAACCAATTTTCCTCCAATCTTGTGTGTTTTGTTATGTGCAGGGTAAAAAAAGAATATCTACAAATAAAAGCCTCATCTAATGAATTAAGATTAACGCATCCTAGATAATGTCCCTCTGCGGTTATACTTCAGTGTCATAGTGGGTTTTATTTCCTGATTAAAATCTTTCTCACTGTCACGGCGGCCAAATTAATACGCACAAATTTTCCGTTGCTGAATCAAACGGAAACATGCGGCTGCCAGCGCAGACGAATGGAACATGACATTTTCCTTTTTCTTTCTTATTCCCCCTTCCACTTCATTCTTAGTGAATGTGGGCCTCGGGCTAGCTTTGTGCAGCGCAGTCTGCAGTGTCATTGTCTGACAACTTTAATCTCGGATTGGCCGCTCCAACTTTTTTGACATGTACGGCAGAGCGGCTGAAATCCAGCCCCCATTTCCATCGCCACGGGCCGAATATGTTGAAGGCCACTCAAAAAAAAAAAAAAAAAAAAAGCTGGAAATGTGAGATACACGACACTGGATAAAACTTCTGAGGTGCAATTTGACAAACGCATCCTCGACTGCGTACATGTGGGGGCGGCAGGGTGGCGCAGAGGTTTTTCACTTGTCACAGAACAGCATGAAGGTTTATGGTTCGGGGTCGGGGGCCTTTCTGCGTGGAGGTTAGGTTAATTGGCGACTCTAAACTGCCCGTAGGTGCGAATGTGAGCGTGAATGGTTCGTGTCTATGTTGTCGGCACTGTGAAAGTTTCCAGGTTACACTCGTCCAATGTCACAGCTGACGTGAAGGGGTCGCTTATCCGACCCTCAAAGGATGAGCGCGAGAGCTAATGGGTGGATCCTTAGATTTGACATTGCATGACGTGCTTACATAGGCCCACAGCGTTCACAGTGTGATGCACAGCACTGTTGCCTAATGTTGTTGACCCTTCACCCGTCAAGCCAGCCCCAGGACAAATCAACTAATCAGCAAGAAAAATGAATATATGACAATGAAAAAAGAAAGAATTAGACATAATCGGGAATTAGTTGGACATCACAAACGAATTGTGACTCGCGCAGGGTTATCAGATCCTCCGTGTTTCTTAAGGGGATTGAAAAAGAGTTTGGTTGCAGTCCGTAAAAGGTTTGTTGTGAACGAGCGGCGGACCGGGGACGAAGACAAACTGCGAAAAGTTTCATGAACGTACCAACGGTCACTGTAAATAATTTCAGTACCACTGAAGATGATGATAATGAAACCGGCGGTAAAAGAAAAACAACACCTGCATGTTTATTTATATTTCCTTTCTCAGTCAAGTGTCTTAAGTCGGCCAGAGAATAGCGGGCCAACAAAGCAGTGATTTATTCTTTGTCCCGACCGCACAGTGGAAAGTCTCCCCGGTCTAGATTGATGCAGATTGATGCTACGATTCCCCGGTCTCCAGCCAGCGCGGGTCATATTCCTTGAGAGATTGGAAAGATGTGCCCTTCAAATCTTTGCAGAATACTAACACGGCCGACAGCCTGAGCTCGGTGCAGTTTCCCATGGTGCCTCTGGTCGGTGTCGATATCTTTGTTTGATATACTACTGTTTCCCAACCGTTTTACTCTAATGGATGGTCACAGTGCCTTTTTATATATATATATACTTGTTTGTGAATTCATAAAAGAAGTAAATTTCATTTGGAGGAAATGTATTAAGTGCAGCTCAGGCCACCAAATTATACACCAAGTTAAATTACTCCCACCTTCCTCTGGTGAGCCATTATCATAATGTCTGTTTCAGTTCTGAGAGTTTGTCTTCTCCTGCTCTCACGCGGCGGCGGAGTGTCGGCAGTATCTGAAAGCTTTCCACGCGAGACCCTTGTTGCACGGGATGCGTAGCACCGGTCTCGTCCTCCGGCCTCTGCGTCGGGGAACTCGATGCCTCTGGCGCTTCTCCGTGTCCATGTCCGTCTCTCTCTCTCTCTCTCTCTCTCTCTCTCTCTCTCTCTCTCTCTCTCTCTCTCTCTCTCAGCAGCTTTCACAGGCGCTGGTGAAGCGCAGAGTTAAAATACGGCTCATCTGCGTTTGAAAAAAACGCCAACCCGGAGCTTTGTCTTGGATTTTAGAGACGCGGTCACATCCAAACAGCTGTTTGTTAGAAAGGGTTTACGATTTTACAACAAATTAATCAATGTGGTGCCGTAACAAAGAGCAACACTTTGTCAATGTGCAGCAGGTCGCGTGGAAAGTTAAAGAGCCCCCCCCCCCAGTCATGTTTAAAAAGTATATAAAAATAACCATCTGTGCCAAATATTTTATTTAACATTGTGAAATGGTTTCCACGCCCCCACATTTGCATATTCGACACCGATTGTTTTTTTCTGTATTTGTGACGCACCAAATCTGGCTTTGCACCGGATTCGTTTCAAATTGCAGCGAAGTGCCACAGAAATCTCCTCCGCCAGGAGAGGAATGTGAAAACAGCTCTACAGTGACAACATGTGCTCAGGTACAAGTCCCTGTAGTCAATGTCAAGACATCTTAGAGGACAGAAACAAAAGAAAAACACTTTTCTGAGTGGAGGGGGACTTTAAATATAAATTCAATGATTAGAAAGGTTATTAACAACAACTACCCCCCCCCCCCCCCCCCCCCCCCCCCCCGAGCTCATCAGCGAGCCGTAGCCCCGTGAAGCTAACCCGGCGTACTCTCCTGTATTTCTTCAAGGACCAAGTTAGTGCTTTTGAAAGTCTAAATAATTACCACAAATAAAAACACAATCAATCAATCAATCGTCGGAAAAAATGTAATTAACCCTCATACGCCTCATCTGCACTCAAGGGCAGATGTTTCATCTCACTGTTGAGGATAAACGCAAACATGTCTCAAGAACAATCCCTCAAGGGGATCCCAAGGGGGCCACCCAAAGTACTGTGGAGGGAGGAAACCCTTATGATAGAGCGATAAATGACTTGAGCAGTGGCTTGAAATGCTTAACCTGTGTTGCCTTTTGTCGAATGATATAATTATGAAACATTTCCATAAGCACGTCATTCCTGTATAAATAATTATCAAATTGCCTTTGATAATACTGGGGTCTTACTCACTCACACACAGGCAATGTACAGTTTATTTACAGTAGTAGCAGAGAACCGACACCCATTAATTGAATAAAAGCCAATGTATACCGTAATTAGATTTAGTTTTTCCCAAAGGGTCAGTCTTTTGATATTTTAAAAACCCTATTGTCTCGCTCCTTTAATTAGCACAAATGCTTTCAATTAATATTGTTATTATGTTTACAATGATTGGAGCGTAGACCCAGAACACACTGGAGAGATTATATATATATTCCATCAGGCCTTTGGGATATCCCAAGAGGAGCAGGAGAACGTTGCCTTATAGAACCTGCAGTTGCCACCGCGATCCCACCTCGGATAAGCTGCAGACAAAAATGGATGAAGGGATGTTTGAAATAGTATTTTAAAATTCATAGTTTTCCCCAGGACTGATGGGTCCAAAGCCCCCTTCTAATGTTTGCATCAGTTTAAAATTTAAAGTTTAAATACAGTTAGTCAGTTAGTAAGGAAAATGTCACACGGGCAGTGTTTGTACAAAGGTTGTTCCAATAGTCTTGTAGTCTACAACTGCCCTCCCATACCTCCCCTTTAAGACATTCATGCCTAGAATGAATAGAGAAAATAAAAATATTTTTGAAATGTTGGGGGGAGGGGGGCTTCATCTTCCGCCCACCACGATGTCAGAAAGGCTTTTCTGCAGCACCCCTGACAGTGTCCTGGGAGGCCACGGCACATGGTTGTTGTTGGCCATTAATTAGCCCCCCCGCCTCCCCATACCATCGTCAGGCGTGTCAGACTTGTTTATTTAGCACAACAGGAGCAATTATGTCGCTGACAAGGCAGCCGCCATTTGAAGTCCGTCCCCACTGCCGCCGCTGACTTGCAACGCAACTGAGCAGGCGGCGTGCGGCGTCCATGCTGCTGCCTTGTAACCTTCAGTGGATGCCTTGAAATGCACTTTGTAGTATGTTAGCACATTATCATAACCAGATGTCCACCCCGCCGCCCACCTCTGCGCACTCTTTGAAAAATGAGGCTCGGTGTTGAATATTAAAGACGGCAAGGTTCATTTATTTGGGGCTGCGTTCGGGGGCCACCGAGGGATGCTGATTTGAATCTCGTTCGTTAAGCTGTCTCTCCTTATCTGTCAGCATCAGAGGATGCAATTCCTCTCTCTCTCTCCTCGCCTCATCCTCCTTGTCTGCTAAATGGCAGGGATATTTAGAGGCGCCGGACAACTGAGGCATGCAAATCAGCAGCTGACGTTTCCTGTGTTCTTTCCGGGGGGGGGGCCTCTCGCCCCCGTGTCCACCCTTGAGTCGCTCCTCTCAGCCTCTCTGAGGAGATGGATTTGTCAGGGTATTTTCTGTAAATCCAAATATAAAAGGTATTTAAAAAAGACTTCATTTTCTCAAGAGCTCAATTTAATGAGTAATATTAGCAGCCCACGCTAATTATAGAGCCCTGCATCTTGTCGTGAACGGGTAACTAAAGCCAGATTTCGACCAAAAGTACCAGGAACTTTCAGTCCCAAGAACTTCTTCGAGGAACTAACAGATCCCTGCAGACGGTTGATCGTCCTGCATTACCAGTTTTAAAGAAAGTCATGCTGACGTGTGAACAACCAACGTCTACCACAAGCTGTTCCATGCCGGTCCACCAGGCTGCGGTGACGCAGAAGACGACACGACAGGGATGACGCCAGCAACACCATCAACAGCAGACATGGACGAGATTTCGATTTTGTGCTGGTGTTGATCAGGGGGAAAAAGAAAAAGACTCGTAACAAAGCTCAATCAAAACAAACCGAAATGCTAACAGATTTCACGAGCTGTTGCCGAGACTGATTGGCTGAAATAAAAACGCCGGAGTACCTCGATCAATCAGGCATCATCAGCGCTGCAAGCCCCACTCTTGAGGTTTCCATATTTCTAGTACTAGCCCCCGAACAGGGCCTCTTTTTGATTTCTCTGGAATGTAAATTAGACCCTGGTCCCTATGGTGCAAACGAACACCATAGAGTTCCTGCGGACGTTCCCCAGTTCCCTGGGGAAAGTTCCTGAGGTAGAAACGCAGCAGTATTGAAAGGTAATTTTCAATGTGTCGTGAGTAGAGCCTCATCTTGAGCCACGTGTTTAGAACTGTGGTTGGCTGGATGGCTGATGCGTCTGCGGAGAGCACCAACGACTTGTTAGCGTGCCCTGGTCACACACTATGTCTTATCTTTTGGTCCACATCTGTTCCATGGGTGTTGATGAACATAATCAGACCCCCCCCCCCCCCCCCCCCCCCCCCCAACACTCCCCTCCCTCTGGCGCTTCCTGTCTGATCAGCTTAGGACACCATGCGTGTCCTGGAAAAACCACAAGCGAACGTTCAGCGGGGGGTCTGACGTGCGCCTCGGCTAAGTCACGGAATGACCGTTATCGTCGCACCATCTGCAAAACATCCAAATGCCATGTAGTCTGATCCCGGCATTAGGCAGGGCGTTTTTTAATGGAGGGATTGGAAAGTAGGTGCTTGGGGGCTTTTTTCAAAGCGGCCGTTTTTCCAATCTAGAAGGAGCTTTGAAGTGGCCCCGCTGCTGAGTTTGTCTTTGATAGGATCTAGAGAAGCGTTACTGCACTACTTGTAGTCCAAGCTACGTTTGATTCCGTCTTTCTGTTTGTGTTTGTCCATGTTGCCCAGAGTATATATTCGCGTGTGTGATAGAGAGAGAGTGCGTTTGTGTATGTCGCCATGAAAACCTCACGCCGGGGATCCCAAATAACCATCAAACCGCGAGCAAGCGTTGCTTCTTGGAGCAATCATTTAGAATAAACCCGATCCGACCCGGGCCATCGCCGCCGGCCCCCGACCATGATGCGACCCCGAAGCAAAGTCTGTGATGTTATTACTGTAGTTTTTCAAATAAAAAGTAGCACAAAGCGCCAACGAAATCCATTTTTCATTCTTCGGGGCAGAGATATCACTGGTGAAACAAGGAAGTACAGCAGTCTTAAGTGGTGGCTGATGACCGATGATGGCTGGGGACCGGTTTCTCTCAGCCCACGGGCTCGTTGGACAGTTTCCCAGGTCACTGGCTTCTGTTTAGTCCAGTGGAAACAGGGTTTTGATCTGCAGCCTGTTGTGTGTGTTGCCACTCATATATAAGTGGATAAAGGATGATCAGAGGGTATCTGTTCTTCGTACTATGGATAAAAAAAATACATATTTTGACCATATGTTCCCTGTTTTATTTGAAATTTTAGGTTTTATTAACATTATGACCAGGTTAAATATCATGTAATTCATTATAAATATAAAGTGTTGTCTAATTACACCGGGGTTTATTTTACTTGAGATAATGAATGTTGTCAGAAAGGATGTTTTTATAAATATCTAATTATATGTCCTAGATTTTCTTTGCGATCAAATGTTTTCTTTTTTCCAAAACACAAATTAACGGGCAAAAATCCCTTTTTAGATAATAATGATAAACAGAAAAATATACTATACATACTTGGGAAAGGAAAGTATTGCAAACACAGAGACGTGTATAGAAAAGAAAAGACAAAAATATAAATTGGGGTAAGGACAGGGACAGCTAGGGAGATTATACGTAAGTGATTTGAAATATATTACTTTCTATCACGGAGGCGTATACTTTTCTTCACTGCGTAGGTTCACACTCGGTTTTCCAATTAATCCCACGTGTGTGTGTGCTGTTATCATGTGCTATTAACCCGAACCGGTGTGTTGTTTTTAGTTGACACCCTGAAAAGCATATGCATATCGTACGCCACAGTGGTAATTTATGCGTCTCCTTGTCTCTGCCCCGTCCAGTGGTGAGTCAGAACCTGGTGACGGACAACGTGTCGGTGGTGGAGGGAGAGATGGCGATCATCAGCTGTCGGGTGAAGGACAGCGACGACTCGGTGATACAGCTGCTCAACCCCAACAGGCAGACCATTTACTTCCGAGACATGAGGCGTGAGTATTTTACGTTATCGGTTCCCTTACTGTTGTGTGTTCCGTCATTGCTTAATTGAGATGTGTTCTTGTGTGTGTGTGTGTGTGTGTGTGTGTGTGTTTTGTTAAGTACATTTTCTTTTTGTTTTGACTGGAGGGAAACAGAGACTTCAACCACTGGCAGATATTTATATACAATGTTTTTCTCAAAGCTGTCACTTAAGCAGCCAATTTACACTTTTACATTTCGCCCTCTTTGCATTGCACAAGTGAAACTTGTCGAAGCGACACGTAAACACGAGTCTTAACAGGCTGACGAGACTGTCGTCTTCATGGTGGTGTTTTATTGGTTTCCCATGAGTAGTTTGGATTTGGATTTTCAGCTGCCAATGCCCGAATACAGTGTTGTGGTTTGTTCCGTTACCAATTTATAAGAAATATATCTGAAAATAATGAGCTTATAGGTCTTAATGAGCAATCTCATGAGGGTTGGAGACCGAGGTACAGTACAGTAACCTTCTGGGAGCAATGTTTGAATCTTCACTAGTTTTAATAACCGGTGGTTTTCCAGTTTATCCCATTTTCCTAACACAAATATGTATGTAGTATTAAAAGAGTCACAAAAGAAAAAATCATCTACAACCTCAAAATAAAAGTCCAAAGGATAGTTTGATTTCGACCTGGCATTGTGCGACTGGGGTAACGTACAGGTATTACTAACTACTTGCAGAGAACAACATGTTAGTGATAATAATAATAATAATAGTAATAATAATTTCAAAATATTTATTTGTATAGCACTTTTTGTTACCGTAGTCAAGTGCTTCACAAAATGATAAAACAATAACAATATCACAACAATAGAATAAAATAAAATGTATACAAATATTTTTTTAAAGGGATTTAAAAGTAATAACGTGTTACCATGTATGGCAAGTCACTGTAGTTGTTATAAAGTACAGTTCCATTTATTATTATATTTTATTTTAACCTTGTTTCTAAGAGGTCGTGTATGGTATGACTCGGTGAAGAAGAGCATGACTGTCTGTAGAGAAGAGGCTGTCGTGAGACAGAGAGAGAGAGAGAGAGAGAGAGAGATCTTTCAGCGTTGCCATGTCTCTCGTGATTGATATCTAACGTGTTTAATTACAGTCTGAAGCAGTCTGATGTGATCAGATGACATGGACATCAATCTGAGCGATGCATTTATTTGCCTCGGTTTCCACTGGTTCATTTTTTTTGCAGGCCGCTGTAAAATTGGACAGACATTTGATAAATTAGGGCAAATGTCATAAAATGTGTAGTTGAACCAGAGCATGTGAATGGAGCCTGCAATATATTACAGTACATTACATTACATTCATTTAGCCGATGCTTTTGTCCAAGGCGATTTACAATTAAGAGCATTCAACCATGAAGATATTACCCAAAAATGGCAAGAATCCTGAGAGTACATAAAAAATTATCAAATAGGCAAACCGGCTTCAAGTGCTACCTTTTAATTTTATTTTTCTCCTGTGTCAATGATTCAAGGACTACGGTGAGTTTTCACTCTGCGTCACAAACATTGATGCCAACAGACAAACAGACAACGGAACTAATCCCGCAACCTTCTTGGCCGAGGTACACGACGTCCATCTCTATTATTCATTTATAAAACTTTTTAAATATGAAGTTCCAAATGGAGTTTGGCGGATTTGTCCCAGAGCCCCAGAACTGCCGGGTCGTAGAACTCAGGGATCACAGGGAATATGCACCATTTGGCCAAATATCAGGTCAAACGTTTGACAGGCTTTGTCTTCTCTACATGAAAACAGCTTTACGACGAAGACGCAGAGTCCAAACAGAATTAAATAGCACTTGTGGCTGCTGTTGCTGAGCTAAAGTTACATGTGGTATTGGTTCTTATCCTTCCCAGGTATCATGTTAGACATACTCTGTTCTGTACTGCTCTGCCGGGCTCTTGTTCTTGTGCAGGACGTTGACCTCAGTGTCACATATTGTAGACCTCTGTAACTTTATGATCCCATATGCTTCAAAAGGTGCCGATGTTGTTTAGGGAAGAAAACAACATACGTTTTACTGATTTATCGTCCCAGAGCGCTGTTTATTTCTCCGCCCTCAGGAGCTTATATACTGTCTCAACGCCGTCTCCCATATGTTCCTGTACAAGTGATTTGCATGAGCAGTGCGACAGAAATGGATTCCACTCCTCGCAGCCGTATGTTTACCTCAGAGCACTTTGATTAAGTTTCGGGACGGGGTTGTGATCTTCAGGCCACCCTTTTCAGTATTTAATTAAAAAAGTGGACCAAACCTAATTACCCGTGTAGCGCCGGCACCAGCCACCAGCTTCTGCTTTGAGGATGTAGGTTGAGCACTTAGATAGTCGCACTTTCTCGATTAGGAAATAAATTGTTTCCGCTGAACTTAAACCTGGACGCAATTACTGTATGTTTCCTTGCAAAATGTATTTGGCAAAGCAAAAAGCAAGAAATGATAGAACTCTGTAGAGGAGACAGGTTTGGGCATCATGAGAGTCACGTTTACTGCTTGTGGCAGCCCACCGCGACGTCACCCGTTTGGTTTATGCCCTGCCGTCTTCACATCTTTAGTTTCGCATTTTGACCAGCGCCACTGCGCACCAACCGATCGGAGAGACCACCTGTCAATCACGCCAACGTACCTCGGTGCTTTCTCGTCTATTTGATTAAAGGAGACCACAATTTACAAAATGAACATCCCGCCGTATTGAAGAGGACTTGAAACTAGAGATGAGAACTTCAGGTGAGAACTAGAGTCATTTTCTCATAGACTTTTATGGAAACCATAAGAAATCACATACTCTACATGCTCTCATGATGTACTATAGACCAGTTTACGCGCTCCAATCCTCAGACTCCCCCCCACAACCCTCCTGTGACCTGAGTGTCAGGCACTCGTTCAAACACTCACCACCCCCTCCTTAGGCATTGTACAGCACTTTACAAACACAACTTCTCCATACGGTTCAAGGGCATGGTTCTGTGTGAGGGGTTCGGGTGTTTATCTCTGTATTTATCTGCTGTTGTGTCGAGCTGCGGTGAGCCGACTCCCACGAGCCGGCTGTCAAGGGCAAGGTGTTCTTCTTTGACGGAGGGCTCTTTGATCTCCTGTGATCCCTCGCAGGCATCTCCGCCGCGGCTGCACTGCTTCATTATGACATGGCCTCCACCCGGCAGCCTTCCGAACAGCATTGCCCCCTTCAGAATATCACAACTGCCATCTCTGTCTGAATCCAGTGGTGGATTATGTCTGCGGGTGTGAGACGGGGGGAGCGCAAGGAGGGTAAAGAGACAAAAAGTGAGGAGAGAGTTCTGAAACTGACTGCAGTTACTTGCACAGAGGATACTGACTATGGGCTTGGTACGTCCACCGAAAGCAGTTGTAGCGAATTCCGAATCTTATTGAGTGTAGTCGACTTTGCTCAAGTTGAGATGTCAATGACATTCATGACATGTATGTGTTGTAGTCGTAGACTTTATATAAAAATGGACGTCGTTTACGTGTCTGGAAAATAAGGCCAATGCAGTAGTGCATAAAACATGTATTATCTCCAATGAACAGCAGAGGGCGACTCACTGGTTGCAAAAGTTTCTGTTGAAGTCTATGAGAAAATGACTCTAACATCAAGAGTTTATGAAGAGTTTGAGGTTCAATTTTAGTTTGAACTCTTCAATACAGCACGATGTTCATTTTGTAAATTATGATCCATTGAGAGTAAAATAGACGATAAAGCACCGTATGCATTGGGGCGTGGATACCCTGTGATTGACAGCTAGTACCGTCCAATAGGTGCAGGTTGCAGGTGTAGCTCGGCGCCCAGTGGACGATCTCTCAATCAGACCCGCCCCCGAATATGGTTACTTCTGGTTTCAAAAAACCAAGATGGCGCTGTCCAAAGTACAAATCTCGAGGCTTCCAAATGGCAGTTGACAAACCAATAGATGACGTTACAGTGGGTTCACTTACCCATTTTTTTGTTTCCGATACGAGTCAGTCTTTAAAAACGCTGGAGCATACATTTCCCATAATACATCTAGATAGTGTTTTCACCTCAACACCCCCCCACCACCACCACCCACTGTTGACTCACACCTGGGATGTGCGAGTTTGTGACTTCACAGCTCGAGTTAGTGAAGTTCTTGTGTCTCCCTTGAAGCCCGAGCTGAGATAACTCCTCAGAGACCTGACAAAGCTCCTCCACAGACACAAAACATGGCACACAACTTTTTATCACTGGCTGAAAACATCTCCCTGTGATGAGTATCGTGGAGAGCTCCTTTAAGGTGCAGATTGACGACCCGTACCGCCTTAAATAAACCAATGTTCCCGTCCACAGATGATCCACCCGAAAGGTAGTATATGAGGGTGTTGTGTTTTTGCCATATTTTGACCTCGCACTAAGCCGCGGCAGTTTACTTCCGTGAAAAAGACAAACTTATGGTGCTTTAGGACAGATTGTTGTTTCTCGCAACCAGCGTCTGCACAGATGCTGATCTCTCTGTGGCTAAACGGCCTGTTTAATATGTGAACACTGTTGTGCCCATTCGGAGGCAGAGGTAGTGAAAACCCAGCTGGTGGGTTGTATCTCAAATTGCCATATGTTTCAGGGAAGTATATTACTTTAATTTACCTGCCCAGTTTAGGACATAGTTCAACTTTCAACAGCCTCATATTATGCCCATGAGAATTAGATTCCTTTTTTTTGCATTTCATAGCCAACACAGTGTAGATAGAATAATTATGGTGATTAGTAAATGCTGTATGTTAATAGAAATATCAACATTATGCTTCAGAACTATTTCATTTCAAAATCTGGGCCAAGCGTTGTGCTCAGATAAACGCAGAACATATTACAGAAGGACAAAAAGAATGATGAGTATGTCATTGAAGGTTTTAAAAAAAGAAAAATGCAAATCAGTACAAAATATAAATAATACAAATTAGAATATGGCAACAGGTATTTTTCTGAATGTGATCGGCTTCAGTCAGAGAGAAAAAAAAGCCCCTACGAGTCTAAACACTTATTTGCTAAATGCTCCAATATTCTGGATTCAGTCGGTGCATAGACATCAATTTGGAAGCCCGGGACTTCACCCAGAGTGGGGAGGAGGGCGGTTGTAAGAGTGTAATTACCCCCCGCCCCACCCCATCTTACCCACTCTGACACCCAATAATAAAACTTTGATGTGCTCCTCTCAAAAAGTAGCGGCAGCCACTAATCACAATTGATTGCGACCACTTAGGCGAGGCGCACTCATCATCTCCTGCTCCCTCTAAATGGGAGTCATCCTCGGCTGGGCTGCAGGAGAAAAACTATTTAAATGAAATGCGGCGAAAGAATGAAGATGAATGAAGAGAAAGAAAAAGAAAAAAAATGCAGGATTAATTAAAATCACACCGTTCCTGTTGGGGAAGAAATGTGCATTGATCCCAATTCTCTTTTGTTTTGTTTTAAAGATTTATAAGTCTCAGCCGTCTAATTTTACCTTTACTGTCAGCTACATTTCAAATGCAGCGATCGCGCCAGTGTGATGAATGATAAATTATGTTTTCACAGAATGTTTGAAGACATATCACCTTCCACTTCTATTATTTTCCCCCTGTATTTCAATGTGATTTTTTTTTCTGGGCTATTCATAATCGCTTCAAAACATGACAATCTCAGGCAACTGAGAAAATGAAAAAGTAAGAGAGAAAATGATGAAAAGAGTTCAACTGCAGAACGTCATCCACTTGTATTAGCCGTAGTTTTATACTGGCCGCTAGAGTTAGGTAGGGAGGTAGAGTTAGGTAGGTAGTGTTGGTAGGTAGGTAGAGTTAGGTAGGTAGTGTTGGTAGGTAGGTAGGTAGGTAGAGTTAGGTGGGTAGTGTTGGTAGGTAGAGTTAGGTAGGTAGTGTTGGTAGGTAGGTAGGTAGGTAGGTAGAGTTAGGTAGGTAGTGTTGGTAGGTAGAGTTAGGTAGGTAGGTAGGTAGAGAGGGAGAGTTAGGTAGGGAGGTAGAGTTAGGTAGGTAGTGTTGGTAGGTAGAGTTAGGTAGGTAGTGTTGGTAGGTAGGTAGGTAGGTAGGTAGAGTTAGGTAGGTAGTGTTGGTAGGTAGAGTTAGGTAGGTAGGTAGGTAGAGAGGGAGAGTTAGGTAGGGAGGTAGAGATAGGTAGGTAGTGTTGGTAGGTAGAGTTAGGGAGGTAGGTAGGGAGGTAGAGTTAGGTAGGTAGGTAGGTAGGGTTAATAGAACTGATGTTTAGTCAGGAAATACTTAAAATGAGATTCGCTATAAAATAAACTGCAAATTTGACCCACTCTTTTTTTACTGCTGAAAGAAAAAAACATACCCTTTAGGAAACTGGTCCCTTTCACCTATAAATCCGCACACCGAACCATTTACTGCTCCGTCACTCACCATTTCCGCTGAAAACCTGTTTTTCATCTGCAGGGTCCTTTTTTCACTCGCTGTGGAGCACAGCCAAAGTATAATAAACATAAACGCATAAGAGTGCCCGCCGCACGCGGAACAATAGCGTTAATTAAAATCTGGCACACACAAGCAGTCATCTGCATGACACCGGTGACACCGGTGACACCGCTCTCCGGAGAGCAAAAGTTGAACTTTCACTTTGTCAGCTTTACTTCGCAGAGTCTCCTTGGCTGTACTTCAGCACCGGCTGCCGCCTTTAAAATTAGCCTCATCGCCATCAGTTGTAAAGAAAAAAACCCAGACAGATCAGATGCTTTACAGCCTTTCAAGAGTTCTGGACAGGACTCCTCTTCTCTATCAATTACCTTTTGTCAGGCATCTGCGATGTCCTTCTCACAGTATCAGATGTGACAGAACAAGGGAAGAAAAACGGGGCGAGAAGAGCACGGAGCTAAAGGTCACCCTCTTCTTTCTCTTTTCTGGTCCAAAGTACACAAAGAGGAAGGAGTGAATTATGTTTTCTCGTGCGCTGTGACATAACAATAAAAGAACTGTCCGCAGTGTTGCCTGGCTCACCTTCTCTTCGCCAGATACGCAGCTTCATTTTTTTTTCTTCTTCTGTGAAATATACTGCACTGCTGTGCCGACCAGTTTCTCTTTGAGCCTCCGGCGTCATTGTCCCAAACCTTGGCGATGGGGGGGAACCGTGTCCTTGCCCCAGAGCCTCAGCAGAGTTTTCCTTCTTAACATGTATCAGAAAGTATTTATTTATTCCGCTCATGGTTATTCCACAACGCCTTACTTAGAAGTGACACATAAGAGGATTATGAGATCTTCCAAGCAATGCTTTTGTGAAATGGATTATATCTGATTGGCAGGGATTTCTTAAAAATTTGTTGACGCCAAGTATTTCGGGATATTCCGCCGTACACAGCATGAGATTTTTGGGGTTGTTTTTCCATCAAAGACCTGGGATTTATTAAAGAGCAAAGTCATCGGTGCATTTTTTACCCCCATCAAATTGAATTATGTACGAATGTCCTCTGTGTTTGGCCATTGCCCAATTAACTGTGGATCTAAGATTCTGTTGTGTAACTCTGCGATACATTGGATGATCCCAGTTGCTATTTCCTCATCAAATATTAGACTCCAGGAATCTGAATCACCCACAGTCTGCTGTTTTGCTCATAAGCAGCTGTTTCCATGGCGCAATCGATCAATCAGAGCTCTGCAACCAGGATTAAGGGATTTCCGTGACAGCCATGACATGTTTCAACAGAAAATGGCATTGAGCACAGATGATATTAAGGTCAACGGGTCCTTCAAATCAAACCAACAGAATATGTTGTTTGTTTGACCTGTAGAACGACTTGTTGAAGTGTTTTTGTTTTATCTGACGCACCCTGTTGGCAGGATGCCTTCCAAAGCTGTTCCAAATCACTATTGAAAAATGTATCTAATGACACCATGGTAAAGATTTAGGCAAAAAAACACACTCGCTTGAAGGGGCAGTAAGCGCTTAAATCAAATACACTGTTTGTAAAATTCAGTGAATATTTCCTCACAGTCCGCTAGCTGTCGTCTCTGTGTTTTCGCAGCCCTGGCTTCGTAAATTGAAAGCAAAAAAGGGTGCGGACCACACAACACTGTGTGTACTTTGTAAACATTAAGAGACGTGCTAGCGACGGAAGATACGACTCAAGGGTTTTTGGCCTCGTTGTTAGCAAATTTATGTTTGCATTCCATGACTTCTTGAAAGATACGCTGGTCTGCATGGTTTTCACCAATTTCGGCAGTGTTATGCAGATGATGCCATGTTTTATAACCAGTCCATATCCAGGTCACAATCTACTTTTTGGGGACATTCAGACCACTTTTATCAATTAAAAGCTTGTACTTATCTCAATGGAAAAGACCAAATAAGTTCAGTTCATAAGAACATGGCTCCTTGATGTTGTCCCATCTATCCCTGTGCTCACTGGAGTGTTAATTGAAACGGTTGTATATAATTGAGCTCAATTATACATAATGCATCTTGAATTCTTACTGGGACAGGGTCCGTTTCACCTCTAATGAAAGAAAAAAAGCTTTATGATTAATTGAATGGTCACATCTCTTCCCATTACCCTTAAACCATTGGATGCTGCTCACCACAATCCCCCCCTCAGAATATCTCTCTGTGTAAGAGCAGCTGTGCCTCCGACAACAGACCGAACGCCTTCTCCTGTGCATTCGTGTACGGCAGCGTTGCTTATGTTCGAAATCTGGGAACATTTAGTTTGATTAAATCATCAGGATTAGAGGCTGACCTCTCGTTTTAATGAGGCCTTTAACGAGTCTTTTGAATGAGCCGCACTAATTAGGGCCATATTCTCCATGTGCCACCGTTAGGGGCGTCATTGTGCTCAGACAAATATACTAATAGCTGCGATAAGTTTTTTTTGTGTGCGTGTTTTCTCTTTTTGGGTGGCCTGGGTTTAGCATAGATGGATGTGGAGATTCTTGGACGCAGATTTCTTTCTACCTATCTTTCCTTAGTGAGATGACAAAAGGCCCTAATCTCCAGTCAGCCTTATGGAATCGCTTAAAATGTGTCTGAATGTTCTTGTCTAATGATGCAAAGAATTAATTGTGGTCATTAGTATTCGTGCTTCTCGCTGGCAGTCCCGTCCTCTCCCCTCACGCAGTCACTCATACCAGGTCGGTCTACCTCTTAACATTGAAGGCAGGTACTCTATGGCCACGTACAGCAGCATCATCCTCCTTCTGTTCATTATCTGTGAAAGCCTTGTGAAATAATTATACCGCCCCACGGTTATCCCATCTGTTAATGTTTGTTGTTTTGGGGGTTTTTTTTGTGGCTGTTTTTTCTGCGTCTCCATGTTTAATGCTTTAAGCTTGTGGAGAACCAGGGAGCTAGAGAAGATCTATATACGATGGGGAGTGCGAAGAGCCCGGAGATGCTGTCAGTCAGAGCAGAATTTATCAGCATATCGAAGGGGGACGGAGACGGGTAGGCTTTCATCTTAACCATATGTTGTCATTCCGCATTACAGCTGATAGAGTGCGCTCAGGTAGGTGGGCAAACAAGGTTAGGCAAGATGAAAGTGGCTACAGATGAGGGAGAGACAGGATTTATGGATTTTTTTTCCTCAGTTGTCCTCAGACACCCAAGGTTGCGGTCCCTGGTAATATATGTCATGATGTTGGCATGTGCTCTGCGTCTATAACTAATCATTTTACTGTTTGTTTAAACGTGTAGTGTGAATTGTGCTTTCATTTTCTCTCCTTTTTATCTTTTGTTTGCTCTGTGATTGATTGTTGACTAATTACATTGATTTTCTTTTTCTCCCTCTCTGGAAAGTTGCTTGAAGTTGCAATGCACATTAAGTGGGAAAAAAGACTGGCGGCATATTTGTCCATATAACCCTTTAAAAATAATTAAATGGGGCCTATTTATTTTTACATAACACCACCTACACCCAGAGAAAGCAGGGCCGCTGCATGGCTCTGGGGTTTGGGCTAGGGATTCTGTGAAACCATAGTAACTCGTAGAACTCTCTAATGAATAAAAAAAGAAAAGATAGCAAACCCCTGTATTGCTGTTATTATTATTGATTGTTTAGAGTTACTATAAACACAAATCTGAATTGCTTCTTAGATGGTTCTTGTTTATACATTTCTATAGGGCATAATTAACAGCTGCACTATGGTAAAAAATAATAAATAACCATTTTTTTCAGCTGTTTAGAATCGTATTTGTTTTTGACTTTTTTTATAAAGTAGAAGTACAACACTGATTATAGTGGAACTGACGTGATTGATACATTCATTTATTAGTAGATCAGCAGGAGCATCTAAATTATATTGTGATAGTGTAATCATCTTAAATGGTGTTTTAGGGTGAAAACAATCCCAAACCTTTCCTTCTTCAATATTTTTGAAGTTCTTAACATAATGAATGGAATATCTTTGGGTTGTTTTTTTGTTTGTTTTTTAAGTGTTGTTTTGGCAAAATTTAATGAAATCCCTCTTGGCTGCAGGATATTCAATTTTTTTACACATTTTTTCTACTGCATCTGATGCTCGAGTTCAATGTACTAATACTAATACAGAGTCAGTATCAATCACACTACGGCATTCGATTTTCCAGTCACAATTAAACATCACTTCCTTCCTTCAATATTCTCGGATATGCTTCTATATGTTCCTCCTGAATGTGTAAATGTGGTGTATAAATTTTCGCCTTTGTGTGTGTGTGTGTGTGTTTTTCTCCTTCAGCACTGAAAGACGCTCGCTTTCAACTGGTGAACTTCTCAGAGAACGAGCTGCGGGTGTCACTGTCTAATGTCTCGCTGTCAGACGAGGGTCGATATGTTTGCCAGCTCTACACGGATCCCCCGCAGGAAGCCTACGCTGACATCACTGTGCTAAGTAGCTACAACGGCAAAGCACACACACACACACACACACACACACACACACAGACTCACAAGCATTCCGTGGTATTGGTAGCAGGAAGGTGAGGCGAGACTTGTTAATCAGCATTGCGAAACATACTTTCGCATGATGAGCACCACGGTCGACAGCTGGCTAAGAAAACTGCTGACAACTCTGACAGCAACAACTGTGAAGCCAGGAAATACAGGAATATCATGTATTTGTGTGTGTGTGTGTGTGTGTGTGTGTGTGTGTGTGTGTGTGTGTATTATGTCTCGACAAAACGTTGCAGTGTTTAAACAAGCTGATATAAGCCAAGTACGGAAGGCAAAATGTGTCACAATTCACATTTAAACTCTGAACGCACGTTCATTAAACAAGGCACACACACACAGTGGATTTTGTACATGTGGATTTGTACAATAGTAGTACCTACATATATCCTGATATATATTTCTATTTAATGACTACAAATTTCTTCAACCATATATAAGTATATTGCTGTAAGACTACTTCATATAATATATATATATATATATATATATATATATATATATATATATATATATATATATATATACATATATATATATATATATATAAAGTATATCATGATGATATGATATCAGTGCCAGTTTGTCTTTTACATCCTTTTTTTTAATTGTCATGTTCCCTTATTTTTTTCATTCATATGGACTTTACATCATAATTTTTTATATCTCATATATATATATAGAATAGATTTGATCTCATATTTGTTGGACATAGGCATGAATATGTGTTATAAAAAAAGTGCCCTCGATTCTGATGAAATTCATCCTATAAATCCAATATTATTAGCAAAATAAGCTAATTCCAACAAAAAGGTATTCTGCATCTTCGTCGTCTGACCTACTTAAACACTACTTTTAAATTCTCCTCCTCTGTGTCAGCTGTTTGTTCAGCGTGTGGCGCTGAGGGGTGAGCCGTGCCAGAGAACAATTCCTCCGGTGTTCACAGAGCCTGGTTTGTGTGTGTGTCGTTGCAGTTCCTCCAGGTAACCCCATCATCGAGGCCCGGGATGAGGTCCTGAGCGAGGGCAACGAGACAGAGATGACCTGCACTGCCATGAGCAGTAAGCCTGCCGCCACCATCCGATGGATGAAGGGAGATAAGGAGCTTCCAGGTAGGTGGTCACAAGGATCGCACAAAGAATAAAACAAAAACACAAACATAGTCATCAATCAGGACATTTTCTCTCAACAAAATCAGAGGTAGTCTCTTTCACAACATTCGCTCACCGGATTACTTTTTACAGTTATCTGTATGAAACAATACCTCTGTTACATGACAAAAAGCCTTGATGTGTCGCCTCTGGAAAGAAACAACAACTTCCTGCCCCCACTGTTTCCCATCGCTTTGACAAAACGTGGAAACCGTGAATAAATTCCCACATAAAAGCTCACTCGCGGGAAAACAATGCGCCGCATGCCTTCAGAAATTCCGATTGTGGATCCCGCTCATATACTCCCGTCTGTGTGCTCACCTACAGTCAATGTCACGACGAACCCGCATTGATGTTCACCTTTGAACTCCCCAATTGCGGATGATGACAGGGAAATGAATCCGCTGCATGTTCAAGGGTGGAGCAGTCGGAACACAGTCTTAAGAGAGCGAAACAGAGGGATTGTTGACATGACTGTGACAAAATGTGTTCGTTAACTGGCTCTCTTTTTTTCCCTTACATAACAGAGACGAGACAAAAAAGACATGAAAAACATAACCAAACATCTGCACATTTCAATTTGTGAACCGAGATATACTGTCTATGGCTCATGCGTAAGGAGATATATATGTATCATCCAATTGATGAATATTTTTAGCTTTGTTTGCCCTGATGGCACGCCACTGTTGAATAGATATCGCAGCTGTAGCCGCGCACATTCTTCTGTTCAGTTTTGCTAAATTCCACCATTTGCATGTGTGCATCTTTGAAGTCCATATAAATGAACCATTTCTTTCGGGGGGGGGGAGCGGCCTTCTTACTTCCCTGTATTTAGCGTTTGAGTCAATGCTGTTGTTTTGTTTTTCAAATTGAGCTGCAGCCTTGGATAGTTTCCATTAAAGCCATGTGGATGTGCATTGGCACTGTGACAACTTTCATGCCTTCATCAAAGGTAGCTGGGCCTCAGAAGTCGGAGCAGGGCTCAGGGGTGAACAGGCCTCCTGCCAGGCAGCTCCACCTCAGAGCCCAGATAGCGAAGCTTTGTAAAGACTCTGAAACAAAGGTCCTAATCAGACGCCGTGTGGAAGGCCCCTGAGCAGCGTCACCTCGACAACGCAGGACATTAAACCCTACGTGGTCAGTTCACATCTAAGAATGTTCCAATGTGCCAAGGTCAGGGACTTGTAACAATGAAATGACTGCCGACATTCGGTTTAAATTTACTGTATCCGGGCAAGTGCTGGCAATACATAGGCTGTAGGTTTTGTACGTACAATTTGCAATGTAGCTCCTAGTCAATATATTTTAATTGTGCGACTGCTCTTCTGTACAGATGTAGAAAGTTATAGTTTCGGATTGAGTCCATGTTTGTAACCAGATATGTTGGATATTTTGGAGACCAGGATCCAGCACATCATTTCATTTTGTAATTTCTCTCCTCCTGTACATGTTCACATGTCAATTCCACGTTAGAAAGTTAGATAACCAGGTGTCTCTGGCAGAAATCTTTCTGTGACAACTGGATTTTTCTAACTGTTCATAGCGGTTACTTTATCGGGTTCAGGAGATGTGCTCACGCAGAACGCTGACAGCAACACAGTCCCTTAGCTGCATGTGAACACACACGCTCAACGGCGGTTAACTTGTTTTTGTAAAAGCGGAACCTTATAACCACCGTAGCTGTTAATCACTGTGAAATACTGATCCACTATTTGTGCCCTGACTTTACTTGAGTTTTTGTAATAGCTCTCATCTTTGCTAAGCACTCAAAATCTCTTTAAACGAACTTCCAAACTGCGCTCATTTACATGTTTAATGAACAGCAGAAATTATTTATGTAACGCTAAAAGCCCCTTAACCCCAATGCCCCATGCAGCTGCCTCACACTTAACAATGAGTTGCCAATTACAAAACAGGCTCGACACTCTTTTGCACTTCTACAGTTGATGGATGCAATTTTCCTGCCATAGCACAATACTCTGGAGTACAGTACTTAATGGCTCACCTGTCTCAACACATATGGAGCATGCCACTTGCTTTTGTCCATTTTGGCCACAGGCTAAAAGGGGCTACGAGCTCAAACAATAGCAAATTTTCATCTTTTATGATTGTGCATTTTTCTATGTTCTTTGCAAGTGACATTATTGTTGTCATTTCAACAATGTCAGGCTTATTGACCCTGTCGTACTAGTTAGCTGTCACGTTAAGGACATGACAGTTAATGGCAATGTAGGGGACTGTGTCAATCGACCCCACAGGTTGTTTAGTTGACACTGCAGCAGTACTGTGAAAATGAATTCTGGTGCTTCTCTGCCGTTGTTGCAAATGAAAGCTGGGGAGAAAAAGAAATGGCTCTGGGTGCCAGAGTCCTGACATCAGGGCAGAATTACGCAAAGTGGCTTTGGCTGTGGCTCTTGCCGAGCAAACTTATTTCTAATTAAACGTCCTCAGATTTTTACTTAATTACCAAAAAAGGCCTAATCGGGATCTCTTCATCATTCATCACTATATTACTTAAAGGTTGCGAGCGTCCTGCTTGCTAATGTAAATCCAACCCTAACACACACAGACAAATTATCTTACTATTGTCTTTTATTTGCTCTCATCCAGTTTCTTTAGCAATGTACTACTAACACGTGCCCTAACACTGATATCTCCGGCTCTTAAAACGTACGCTGCAGTGAAAGTCTTGAAAAACGGAGTGCAGGATCGAGCAGTAGTGCGGGTTCATTCCTCTCTGTTCCTTCACGATGAAAGAAAGGAGGACAGATGGAAAAACAAAAAAGAAAGAAAGAAGAAAAAGCCCGGAGATAGGGCCCTTCATTGACTGACAGGAACCAGAAGAGCCATTAGCCTCAAGTCTTATGAGACAACCACTGGGTGATTTCAATTACCCTGCTCCTGCCCTCACAGGAAGACTCTACAAATGGATAAAGGAATATTTGGGGGGGGGGGGGGGAGATATATTTTATTTAAGCAGACGTTACTCCCTTCCTGTTCCACAAGAATTGGGTGAAACGATAACAGTTAAAGCAGTGAAACGTAGAGGAGGTGCAGGCGAAGAGGACCAACTCAGGTTTTGTGTCGGTATCTACAAAACGCCTCAAGTGCTGCGTCAGCTCTCCGTTGACCGTCCGCTGCCTCAAAGTGACACTCAACTGGAACCCACCACACTTAGTCCCTCGGTGCTTCACACAGCATGACGCATTCAAACAGAGAGCAATCACTAATTCATCCGCACGCTCTTCACTTTTTCTACGGCTCTAGTTTCAACTGAAATGCACTTTCTCGTGCAGATTTGCATCAACGGCCAAGTATAAATGGTCTTGACAAGGTTTTTTTGGGAGACACCAAGAACGAGGAAGCCTATTAGCCGAGCAGTGAATGAACTTTATTGTTGCCCTTGTGATTGGGCTGCGTAGCTTGCTAACAGACAGTTGGCAAACTATTATGATTGAAAAGCTATTTCGACTATCCCAATAAGCAGACACTGTGTCTCCAGCGCTGCTTCCAGACAGGCACTGAAGTCCGGACAATTTCCTTAACTTTAACAGAGAATTATCGTCATGTCCTTCAGGTTGCACGCTCGACCCAGACGCCACAGAAATTTCCATCCATCCATCGTCTACCGCTTAATCCACTTAAGGGTCGCGGGGGGCCTGGAGCCAATCCCAGCTGACACTGGGCGAAAGGCGGGGTTCACCCTGGACAGGTCGCCAGCCTATCGCAGGGCCACATAGAGAGACGGACAACCATTCACACCTACGGTCAATTTAGAGTCTCCAATGAACCTCACCCCATTCTGCATGTCTCTGGACTGTGGGAGGAAGCCGGAGAACCCGGAGAGAACCCACGCACACACGGGGAGAACATGCAAACTCCACACAGAAAGGCCCTGGTTGGTTTGAACTGGGACTCAAACCCAGAACCTTCTTGCTGTGAGTTAATTTCACATAGTTAATATCTGAAAACAGCTCAGGTTTAGAGCCGCACCTTCTGCCATGGATGCACTTTGGTACCTGATTAGGATACCTACCTTCAACTCCAGGGAGATCTAAAGACACAGGGATCAGGAAAACTAGATAAACATTAGAGCCAAAGAGCAATACAGCGATATGACCTTAACTATTTGATGCCCAATCCCAAACCATACAATCATAAGAAAGAAATACATTTACCATGATGAACGAACCCATCGAGAGAAAATGTAGAGTGTTGGTTCGTTGACTCTGGGCTTATCCTGATGTGGCAATGCGAAAGCAACCCAATATGATGCCGCATCTCCAAAGACATTTTTGATTTGAGCAGATCCCCTTCATGTTTTTCCATTTTAGGCCCCTTGCATGTGTCTGAAGGCTTGGAGTGGGATTTATTCATGACAACCTGTTCCTGTGCACCAGGCACATCACACAGGTTTGCATTGCGTCCCAGCATCCAAAGAGACAGCTGTCACCGCGGTGACGGTATCGCCGCCGTGGCTGAGCGGCAGTAAGTAAGTGGGTTGAAAATCAACTCTTTAACCCAGTTAACGTGTCCACGTGCCCATCTTATGTGACACATGACGCATCATGAGCGGGGGAGGGTGGTCTGAGTCAAAAAGTGACTCAGACCGGCACCGTTTCATACGTTCCATACCTTCAGTCCAAACAGTTTTCCGAGTGGGGCTTTCCATATAATTTAACCACAGTACATCTTTGATACAGTCTGTTCTTTCGAAGGCATTATTGGGAGTATTAATAGGAGAAGCAAGGCTACTTATTGGTTAAGGCAGCAGCAGAGCAAATGATTGGGACTAAGGTTTATCAATCACATTTGCAAAACATTGTCAACAAATATAACTGATCTTTTTCATTATTAATCTTAATTATTACCAAAATATTAATAGATGACTCATGTAACATAAAAAACACTACCATTCTGATGCATTCGCTTCTTTTTCTTCTACCTTTTCCTCTTCTTCATCTTCCCCTTTCTTCGTCTTCCTCTCAAGAGTCCGATTCTGTTTTCGAACACATATGCCTGGATTACTCCCATAATACTGCGTGCCACTAATTAGCCATACGGCCGCGAGCAAAACAGTAGGCAAGCAGAGGTTTGTGTGTTTTGGTCACAGCTGCAGGAGAGGAGGTGGGTGGAGATGGAGGGAGGGTAATTTGTATATGCATATATCCGCAAATACTTCATGAGGAAAAGGTGTGGAGGTGCATTCAAGCTATTTTGAGGTCATTAAAGGATTTATTTATTTCTCGGGGGGGGCGATACTTCTAAATAGGTAATTTGGATGAACAGAGAGGAGTTAAATCAATGCCGGGAGGGGAGTGATGGATGCAACACTCCCCGCATTAAGACAAATTTTCTCCTGTTCCTGCATTTCTCTTTGTAGACCTCTTCCACTTTGTTGCTTCCAGTATTTGTTTTATTGATGTGACACAAACACACTTGTGCAACAGACTGTTCGCAAGTAGGGCAAAGGGATAAAAATGATCAATCTCTCTTTGCAACTCTGCCGTGCAGAGCCGTCTGCAGCTATCCTTCTCATTTTGGAGGACTGTGGCGAGGCATCCTCTCTCTGTTGCATTTGAGAAACATATTGGGTTTAGTTTGCAGACTTCAGATTTGGAAGCGCTGAGCGAAAGGTGGCTACACAATAAGTCTGGCTTCATAAAGCCCTAATGAGTGACTCACAGTTGCACAGTTCTCCCTGTTGGTTGGCCATTTTAAACTGATTCACCTTCTCAAGGTCAACATCACTTCAACTCTACATATTTTTGTGTAGGGTCATTTCTCATTGCACCCAGAAAATTCTTGTCTTTGTCAGGCCAGGATATATTTTTTAAAGCGTTTCTTTCCTCCAGCTGCCTTTGTGAAGTAAAAACTAAGAGGGCAGACCCTTCAACACAGCAAGCTGTTTACAAAGCACTCCGAGAGGAACCAAGGACGCACAAGGCCGGAACAAATATGAAATATTAACGTAGGCAATAACATCTCTAAATTGCTTTTTTAGAATTGACCCTGTAAGGACCACTGTTGTAATATCACAACATGACCTTTAGCTCTCCAAATAGATATCTGTAAAACAAATGATCACATGAACATAGTCAGTGGGTCCTTTTTTTTATCATGTTGACTTCAAGAAGTCAACAGAGCCAGCGATCGAGTAGGAGTCATAGTCTTTTTCTTTCCCCACCTCTTAACATTCCAGTTCTAACTTTAAGACGGTATAGATCACACATCTGGAACCGCAGGACGAATGGTGTGGCAATGACGAACACTGTAGACTTCCAGCAACACAGGGTCGGGGGTCAGATCCACTGGTTGGATATGGTTTCGCCTCGGTGCTCCAGTTTCCCAACAGGAGACTCTCAATTGTCTGCATGAGATGATACGGTAAGATGATCCTTTATTCGTCCCACATCGGAGAAAATTTGGGATGTGTCAACGGTTGTTGATAGACTGACACGCTGGTGAGGTTGTACCCCACCTGTTGCTCAGTGTTGCGGGGAGGTGGTCCCAACCCCCTGTGGCCCTGCGAGGGAAACTGTGGATGAAAAAAAACCTCAAATGATGTTGTTGTTCACGTCCCACTGATGAAGAGACCACATGTGGCTCCCTTCAGTGTGAAGGAGTCGAAGCTTAAAGGGCCCGGTCACGCGCGCATTTCATAACAAAACAAAATATTCATATCGAAAAATCAATTCATTTCCAGGGGGGGGTTGCCTTGCTGAGGCGAAGTAAACACTCGCAGCGCTTAATGAGTTCAGCCTTCCAGGCCACGTAACTCGCTAAGAAAATGTGTAAAGGAGTCTTGTTGTTGCCGTTTGATGTTATTCTTTGGATCACTGCACAATGAGGGCTTTGCGACTGCAGGTGAAGGTTTAGACTTCAATCGACCGAAACATTTGCACTGACGGGCACATTTTTTCTTCCACGGCCTCAGCAACCATCTTAAGCTTGTTGCCGAGCAATTCTTGAGCTCCCGCCACCCGGGCACGTGCAGAGCGAGCGTTGCCTAGAAGACGAGCGTTGCCTAGAAGACGAGCGAGCTTCGTTCATATTTCAGCTGAAACCCAACACGCGCCCGCAATTCTGTGTTCAAGTCTGCTGCTCGTCTCTGCTCCCTCCAGGCAAGCCCAGAGTTGAGCTGACCTACGACAAGATGTACACCGTCACCAGCCGCCTGACGTTCACCGTGAACAAGGAGGACGACGGCGTGCCTGTGATTTGCATCGTAGACCACCCGGCAGTCAAGGACTTCCAAGCACAGAAATACCTGGAGGTGCAGTGTGAGTACATGAAGTTGTAGTAACAGCATTATGCACCTTTGTGGTGTTTTTTTTTCTGATTTCAAGTGTCTGATCCGCTTTACTCAGTCATTTGAACTGCAGTAGATAAGAGGAATTAAATGAAATTAAAAGTGAAACATGTCCACCAATTAAATGTCGTTAGTGAGAAAATATCCTTAGTGCATGATAATTAAAAAGTGGAAATAAATAGATGAACATCTTCAAAGAAACACACCAATGACAGTTATTATGTGACCTTCCTGTAATAATGTTTTGCCCTTTTTCACATCTGTCATCACTCTGAAGCTTTACAAACTGACTTGCAACTGATTTCATATTTCAAGATATCGTTCAGTTTTTTTTAAATTTAATTGTCCTCATCTGCACTAACTTGTCATTTAGGGCCGTGAACATGTTAAAACGGTGCATTGCAGTTTTGAGCCACTTGTCGGTTTGTGTCCGTTGACTATATTTCCTCTGCAGCCAAAACAGTTTTGCTTCATAACTCGGTTATGATGCATTGACACGAGACACAAAGGTGGAAAACTCAAATCTTTGTCAAATCACACAAGGCAAATTAAAATGCTCTCCCCTACACAAGCCAATAAGTGACGTGCACCTCAATCAGCAGTTTGCTTATAAACACATACACTCACACACTTTTTTTGAAAAGTAGTATATTACTTTTTAAATGAGATTTCTTTTCTTTTTTTAAGTAACTGGGAATACGATTTGAAAATCGGCAATTAAGCTAAAGTTTCAAATCCCAGAAATGTTGCGTCGTTTTGGCATTTGAGTTGTTCGTTGTGTTGCCGGGAGTTCGACGGAGGATTCATTTCAGTTTTGGACTCTTGTGTTCAGCGAGCAGGCGATACGGGATCGACGATGGCCGACACCAACAAAAGGGGGAAACGTGGCTCCAGGAAAATTACAAATTCAAAGTTGTGATATTTAAATTTTGTGTGTTCTCACCCCTTGGCTGACTGATGAGGACAATATTAGCGACAGGTCTCCTGTGAGGTCTCCATGAGGTCTGTACTTCTGGAGAGCCACTGAATCCCTTCCAAACTGAAGGACCGCCTGCCTGTTACACTACTTAGTTGTGAATACAGAAGATGCAACACGTGGGAGTTGCAGAGTTTGCCCGACCTGAAAGTAAATACAGTAGACTAACAATAATACAATGTATTGATTTTGCCGCTCGGTAGTTAGTAACAAGTAGGACTACAGGTAAAATAGGCCTCGGTGTTGTGAGGGTTTGAGATCGTTTTACTCATGATAACATTCACATTTGTCATTGCTCTGTAAACTTATATCAGTGGCCTTTAGCGTGTTTTAGAATTCAGTTAAAAAAAAAACATACCCTCTGTTGCTATCTGACCTTTCCCTGGGAGAGCGGCAACAGGAGATCAGCTCATCTACGGAGGCAGCTTGGCATTTTGTCGGCCTGCGATGACAGTGTGCTCATACGGACCAACCCCCCCCCCCCCCCCCCGGCTCCGGGCCTGGCTCCGGGCCGTGTTACCTTTTAAAAAAAGGTAACACGCCCTGCGCAGACTGAACTGGGCATCGCCGGTCCTGCAGCCCGCCTTCTCCTCCATTATCTGCGCTGTGCACATTAATATAACAATTGAAGAGTGTTGACAGAAGGCTATTGTCTGTTCTTTCACTTCTTTTGGCCTCATTTTACTAATGTGAAAAACCCCCAGGACAACCTAGAAAGCAGTTAATTTCCAACACTGACTACAAACCAAAATTAATTGGATGCAATGAAATGGATATGTTCTGTTAACTTGGTTCAATACATAGTTCAGTTCTTATTTCAGTTTCTGTACAACAGGGAAAAAACAAAGGCAACAGAAAGAAATTATATTGTTTAATTCAATAATGTTTTCATTTTGGGATCATTGCCCATATTCTTTATTTTAATTTGAAACACACTGGATTATTGGCGTACCATATGGTGATAGGAAGAAAAAAAAAAAAGTCCAGCGTCATCTGCAGAAGATAACAGGTTTGAATTAGAGGGATGTTTTTTTATTTCTTATCTCAAAGTAAAAAGAGACTTCTAGCCTCCTGGTGACAGAAGCCAAACAGAGCTTCTATCGTGAAACATTCTACGTTTCTAAAAAAGAAAAAACTGCACTTGGCTGAGACATTGACCCACAGACACCCGCAGAGACCGAAATAGGACAGCAATGCATTAGATGAGTAATCCAGGACAACAAAGCGCAGCCATTAAAGCGGCAGAAATGTCATGAACTTTATGTGACAGGCGCCGGGAGTTTATGGCCTTTTATTTGTTCGCTTCCAGACAAAATATGAGACCAGGCTTTTAATTGACTACAGGGTTTTTAATTTTTATTTTATTTTAGGAAATACCGTATTAGCTATGCTTACAAGCAATGCATACTTTATGAGACAACATTAATTACATGACATGTTTCTTTAAATAACTAGCAGTGCAGTTTACTGTCATGTTTACACTTGTAGCATAGTAGATATTCTTTATTTTAAAGTGGCCACAGATCAGCTGCTAATTCATGCACAACCACGGCTTGTGCAGATTTATGGCAGGGAACAATAAAACTTACTGTAAATTCCCCGTAATAGAATTATTTCTGCGAGGTTTCCACAGTTTTTGTCCATTCCATTGTGCGGTGAGAATAAGCTCTAAAAACAAAACAACAAAGAAAAAGGCCCATTGTTAAGGGGACCGCATAATTACATAAGCCTGCGATGCTTTTTTTCCGTGCGTAAACAAAGTAAGTAGCTCTGCTCCGTCGCCTGGTTGTTTACCCTTAAGGTCAGCTGGCAGATGGATAATGCCGCCTCGAGTGCTCCGGAGGTGAGGCACACAATAAAGCCGATAATTCAGTTGGCATAATGAAAAACGGCCCCTCTTGCATACGCGAGACACTATTTCATCTCCACTTAAGAGGCAGTATCCAGATCTGAGACAGCTCCGGCGCAACTACTTGAGACTATCAAAACAAGCCCGCAGATGCCCGGCCATCCTTCACATTTATGGCTGCGAGACGACAAGGTCAGATGACGTGGCGAGCGAAGAGAGGGTGGCAGGATGCCACGCGGTGCCTGCAGCGAAAACCCCCAAAAAACCAAAGGGTCTGCTTGTCTAAACCCTCGCGCGCGCAGTGAGCGCGTCGACCGTGGCTTATCACCCGAGGCTGAGAGCCGGCCACCGGCACGGCGTGATTAAGACGGACGGACGGCCAGACGTGTGGCGTTTGCTGCGGAGAAGGTCGTCGGACGGCGGCGGCGGCGGCGTGGAACTCTCACCGCAGGCTTTGAAATCGTAACTCAGGGCCGAAGCACCGCTGTCGACGCGGGCTGATTAAAAGAGTGCGGCGGCAAATTGCGCGTTTGGGCCTATAAAACTGGGGAAAGAAGCAAAATGAAATTCATATCGCAATTAGAAAACGGTAATGACAGGGTTGTAACTCAACAGTCGGTCCTGAGGAAAACTGCAGCTGAATAGTGTTTAGGAGTCAGACATGTTGGTTAAACTGCTTGTGAAACAAATATATATATCTTTTTTAAATCTTTTACTTCAAATACTGATACTGAAAAAAATGCATGAGGTTAATACAAAGCCATGTTTGTTACCGTAAAGCATTCGCAGTGTTTCAAAGTCAGTGCAAAAGCCTCTGTCGCTGTTGTTGTACTCTCTTAATCTTATTCCAGTACAAGGCGACGCTGAATTCAATCACTAGCACTAGATGATGGATTGAATAAAACATATGATTTTTTGTCCATAATAAAGGATCATCTCTCACACCAAGATGGGAAGAAAAAAAAGGCGCTTTGATAACACCGGCAACACTCGACGGATCGGGGAACAATAGAGAATTCCGCTGTTGCGAAAGAGTAGCTCGGGCGCGACTGTCAAAGCACGGCAATTATTTGTCAAAACAACATTCTCGCATTGACGCCGCGGCTCCTCAGGCGCGTCGTCTCTTTTGTGTTTGCGGCTTTATCAGGTAACGACCTTGGACACGCTCGGGGCTCGTGGTCCGGCGCCGCTCCGCGTCGTTTCGCCCAAAGCTGTCGCTTGCATTTTGGTGTCCGATTGATTCAAGGTTCCGTCGACGAAATCCGTGCGGTAGACCCCAACACATCCAAAGTGTGATTCGTTGCAGTGTCGCCAATGTGACTACGTTGAATATAAGTCAAATCCACACAGATCGCACAAGGTTCGTGTGGCTCGGTTCAATCGCAGTAATATTAAAGTTGCCTCTCAGAAACATGGATGGACCTGACCTCGTCTGGAGCTCCCAACACAGGTCGGGGACCTCGTTCGTGTTGCTGCATTTATTGTTGATTTCACTCCGAAAGTCTATCGGGACTGTTTCTGCGGCAGTTTACTGATTCTGATTGAGGGCAAATAGCGAAAGCCGCGATAGAAGCCGATGGAATAACAGTTACGCGAAAAAGGAAAATGCCACTGCCCAGATTAGGATAACCAGATGAAGAATACTGGCGCATACCGGACCAAGTGGGGCCGTCGCCGGGGGGAAAAACCGCGACGGACGGACGGTGCGAGGAGCTGCAGCAGCAGCCACAGCTGACGTGATCATATCAGCTAAGTAATAATGCGAGGAGACCATTTGCTGATCGGCATCAGCTCACACACGCGTGAACTCCGGCGCGTCGGTGTTGAAGCTCAACTCCTGTGTGCTCCCTCCGCTGACCTCCACATCCCTTTCTGTCACGCTGGGGACGTGTCAAACAAAACCCATCGGAGGGAAAAAGTTTGATTTAGTCTTCAAGCATTACCAGGGGCAATTAAATCAAATTTTGGCGTGCGGACATAATCTGTAGGAGACTTTTGTTTGTTTCAGTACAGGAACCGGGAGCCGAAAAATACGTATCATTTCTGTCCATCCGAAAGAAAATAGTGAATGTACAGATCGATAAGTATTTTCCAGTTATGTCGTCCCAGCGTGTAACTTTCTGTCTCTCTCACCCTTTCAGACAAACCGGAGGTCAAGATCGTGGTGGAATTTCCTCAGGGTCTGACCAGGGAAGGAGAGAACTTGGAGCTGACGTGTCAGGCCAAAGGCAAACCCCAGTATGATGTGCACACACACACACACACACACACACCAACACACACATTTTTAACCAATTAAAAATGTCCACGGGGAGGCAAAGCAGACCTACATGCTCACAGATGCACATTTATTTATTCATGCACACATCCCGCCTGCATTCCTTGGTTGTGTGCATGTGTGTGTCTTTGCAGGGGTGTGTGTGGAGCTATTAATGTCCTTAGCTGTTTGGCTTAGTGCTGCTGAGCAGAGGTGAACATTAGACTTCTGCAGCAGCAAGTCGTGCCGCGTTAAATCAGAAAATAAACATGCGCATTTCATATTTCCAATACTTAGACAGAGAAGATAGAAATCTCTTCGACCTCGTACCAATCCGTCTTATGCACGCAGGAAGCTGAACTATGTGGAACTTTCGCAAACTGCAAATGAAAAACTTCAATGTTGAAGCAAACTTAATATATGCGTCATTAGATTGAACACCCGTCATCATTTGAAAATAATCTGGATAGGAACCGAAGCCTTAAAAAAATGGTTTCTGATAAATCCTTTAATGTTTTTTGGAGGATATCAATATAATGTTATATGCACAAAGAGAATGTGGTAGATTCAGCCAATATGGATATACAGTATAAAACAGTAAGAGAAATATGGGCATCAGAAAAGAATAAAACGACACAGTGAAGCACATAAACGTTACTGGCTGGTATTCACATTGGCATTGCAGTAATTTCAGTTCACCAATCCACCAGACCAAAACACAAAAAAACAAAGAAGTCCTCTTCACAGGTAATACTAGACTCTGAAATAAAAAGAAAGCCCACAGAGAAAAGAAATTCACTTTTCAAAGTGACGACTTCAGAAGCAGTTACAGTTTAATATAAGTAAAAAACACATGGGTACCGAACGGTAGTGATCCTGCAGAACAGAGCGGGTTCTCTAATCTGTCATGAGCTGTGCTCCTGACATTCCTCATATTGTCAGCGCTGAATCATCCCTCTGAGAAGCACAAGAACTTTTATTCTATTTTTATGGGAAACAGATAATATCAAACTGTTTATCGCCGCGCTGCTCGGAGAGCATCTGTAGCCTCTCATGCTGGATGGAAAATATTACCGCGGCCTCCAGAGGTGTATTGTGTGAGACTGCACTGGAGCAAAAAAAGAAACTTCTGTTCTTTCTCTCCTTTCAATGTGCCAGTGTGGACTTTTTCCTGATAATAGATGTCAGCCATCATTAAAGTAACTTGGGATCTCTCATTAACAGTTGATGCAAGGAAACTGTTCACCACTAATTTTCCTAAACTGTACCTTTCGACACGGCAGATTGTTCCAAATTTGTTGGAATGAGTGCCCCCTCCGAGATTTAGATCATATTTATCAAAAAGGAGTTTCTCAGACTTGTTGTTTCTTCACCTGTGGCCTGTGGCGTACCCCAAGGCTCGATCCTTGAACCTCTTTTGTTTATTTAATTTATTTATACACGTAGGGTATTTCTGAACAAAACATAGTACCAGCCTTATGTCCTGAGGATTCCCTGCTACACCCGAATAGCTTGCAAGAACTCCTGGATAACTTTAAGCAGGATGAAAATATATTTTGAAATATCATATCCTCCTAGGCCCGTCCCTAATCTGAAGCAGTGTCTTGTCCCTCTTGTTAGCAAATGCCCAAAAAGAACAGAGAAGCCATACTTCCTTCGACTGAGGATCAGTTCTAAACTCACATTACCCTTTCTCTTGACGATCTTGACGGGGGTCATACCCTCACGATTCGCGCTTTGTGGTATAATTTAGGGTTAAATAGACGATAAAGCACCGTAGCGTGGATACAGCGTGATAGACAGCTGGTCCGCTGCAGGTGTAGGCGGGTGCGCAGTGAACAAGATCTCTGTCGGACCACACGCCCAATCCTATGTTTGCTTTCAAAAAAACAAGATGGCGCTTCACAAAACAATGGGTGACGGGTTGTCACTTGGTTATGATGGTCCTTGTTCAGTCTGAACATTTTGAAACATAGTACTGGTTTCCATTTCGGAGCCACAACCTCACAAATCAAACCCCGCTAACTTATGATTTGAAAAGAGCCATTTCTTGCTCAGAATATACTTTGGGCCTGCTCCTAAGGCCAGGTTGAGCAATGGCACTTTCGAGCCCATGACAGCCAGTCGATCCCCACAGCCTCCCCATTCATAGCCCGGACGAGTGACAGAGAATCATTGATTTGTGGTCCCATGACCTGCAAAATAAAAAAGAAGTGGGCCGGGTTTTAGGTGTGACGGGCAAGTGACAGGGTCAGATTTGGTTATTGTTGAATTTAGCAATAAAGATTGTCTCTATAGGAATCGTGAAATACCAGCACTCTGTGGAATATGAAACCCGGTACATGAAATTGAGAGGCACGGGTGGTTGCAGAGATCACTTTTAATCAGAGAGATGGAGTTGAGCTGAGGGATAAGAGGGCTGCCTTTGACACAAGAGCATGTTGAAGAGAGAAATGTCACGTGGACACCTGAGGCTAGACGATTCTGAAGGACCATTGCCGGATACTTTTTTATACTCATAATCGAATGGCTGCTATGTTCTTTTCTCCATCTTTTAGGAAACCGGCCTGTAATTATGAAATGCCGTTCGCCAGAATTACTGTGTGATATTTTGAGCAGGTGTTTAATTACCACTATTTTATGGGCGGAAGGCAGAGCTGAGAGGAGCATTAATAATATGGTGTGAGAGTGGCTCCTAATATCTAGTAGGTACAGATTTTGCAGCACTGGCGGTTGAATAGGCGTGAACAGGTGATGAGTGGCCATTTTCTGAAAACATCTATGGAGAATGTCGATGGCCTCGAAGCTGTACAGATGAAGTCAATTTTCTCTTGGATTAAAGTTAAGAGATTGTTTGCGGCACAATCTACAACATCCGCAATCAGTTGTTGCCTCCGCCTTCATCTTCAACGACTTGCGGCATCTGAAAACTCCTGCCCGTCACTCGTTAGGCTGTTGTCCCTCGTGCGTCGTCTGCACACACAGGTGTTGGTTTGTTCAGATGACAGGTCGTGGTGGAATGAGATGTAATCGACTGCAACTGAAGCCATCAGTACTAGCAGGAGGGGGGTGAGTAAAGGTGTGAGAGGCCTCGGGCAGGAGACCTGCCAAACCGCCAATGCAGTCGCTGTTGTTGGAATCAGTCATATTAGTTTGTTGACGCGGCCGTTCAAATTTGAACAGAACAAGATAATCATCGGACGACGCTGAAGGTATGAATATTACATTAGAAACAGGATCGTGAGTTTCTGTGCACGAGTAAATTCAAACATGGCGACGACCTTACAGAAGGAGGCCTACTCCTTTGAAAACCTACGTTCAATTTTTTATCTGTAGGTTTGGACGGTGGCTCTGATAAGTTCGTAAGACTGCGGTTGCAATGGATTTTAATGGTAACCCAGGCAACCGCTAGCCTGGCGTGGTCGGACTAATACTCAAATGCGCATTGGTCTGGCGCATCTCGGTTCATTTTTTTCGATTTCCGAGAGGCGTTACCAAATGGACGCAGGCCAAATCGCCTCCAGACGCAAATTGGATGAATCTACAACCAATGGGAGAAACGAATCACGTGACTTCTGTTGAGTGACGCGTCCCAGGCTAGGCGACCGCGACCGTTCCCCGAACTTTAACGAAAGTGCTTTCGTTGCCTCTAACCGATCCGAAAAGTTACAAAAATGGAATCCACAGCTGACAGACGGTGTGACCCTGCGGATGAAGTGGCAGTTCATTCATTCAGAACAACGTTGCCACTACGTAATTCTTTGAAAACAATTCAGTATTCGGGAAATCATCGGAGACAGGATTGTTTTAGAGCCACCGACAAAGCCTCCTTTTACAGAGAAGCGTTCTCTGAAGTGGATTAGTGGCAAGAATGATAAGTGCTTGTTAGTGGTCATTGTTTAAATTGCGATATTGAAATTGATTTGGTTCTTTTGAGTTTGGGCTTCTGCCGACACGTTTTGTCCCTGCAGGCGGAAATGCAAGTAAACATGAACCATTATGGACAATGGCAACGGAGTAATCTGAGTTATTTCTATTTCTTTTTTTTTTGATCAATCACTGCAGTCACCTCACGTTTACAGGTCAGTTGTGGCTCTGAACTGTGCGGGTGGGGAGAGTGCAAGTGTTCACGAAAACTCCAAACCAATGAAAGACATTGACTCGGCCTCAAACTCGACCCAAAATCTAAAATCTAATCTCAAACTGTCGTCACAGTGCAGGAAGTTTTCACCTTGTGAGGATGAAAAACTCTGTATGATTCTCTGAAGGGTAGAAGCACAAAAACATGCAAGCGCACACACACACACACACACACTAACACACACACACACACACACACTGTGTGCTTCTAAATTCCTCTCCCCCTGCCAGCCCCCCCCCCCCAGTTTTCATACTTGGCATCGAGACAAGCGCACTACCCGTATTCATTTTTATAAAGATGAAAACACAATCAATACAGTGAGCCGGGAATTGGAAGTCATTTTCATTAGAGCTGCTGAGAGTTGTGCAGTCATTACCAGCAGATAGCACGGGGGGCCGCGGCTGCAGGCAGCCATTTGTATTCCAGACGCATGCCCTTCTTCTCTCCTTGCAGCCCCATCTCACCTCTTTCGTCTATCTCTGTCCATCCGCCTGCTCCGGATTCACTTCCCACCACATCCCTCCGACCAGTAGAAACTTCTTTTTTTCTTTTGCTTCCCGGGGGTCACGTCTCTCATGCGGTCAGCGGGAACAGACCATTTTATCATTTATTCACATTACATTTCATCTGGAGAACACTGGTAGCACACATGGCACTGGGCCCGTCACGATAACTTCCGTGTGTTTCCCGGTATATTGTCCCAGGAAGTATCGCGATAAACAATATTATCGTCATCTCACGTCCATGATTTTGATACTGAATCATGGGAGTTATCCAAAGTTTAGACTTGCGTTAAGGCCTCAGACAAAACAAGCACTTAAAAGACTTGGTGCCGTCAGAAAACATATTGAGAAATCTCTATTGTGTGACATTTTACAGACCAAACCAGTTATTAGTTAATCATACGACAAGAACAGATGCGAGGACAAAAGCAGCAAGACTTTGCTGGACTCTAGACACAATGGCTGTTATTGAGGTCAATAAAAATGATTGAGTCCATATTCATGTATCGCACGCTAAGTCGATAAGGTTATTATATATTATTATATTGCGACAGAACTACGTGGCACGCCGCCATTCTGCCAGTCCACCACCGCCATTATACACAGTTGGTGGTGTGTTTGCTGTCGAGCCCCAACTGCTGTTTTTTATATATTTATATATATTTCTCTCTCTCTCTCTCTCTCTCTCTCTCTCTCTCTCTCTCTCTCTCTCTCCCCTATCCGCTCGCTCCCTCCACACCAAAGGTTTCCAAATGAAGGGAAACAAGTTAAAAACGCCACAACAGAATGCAACAAGAGAGGCCATCAGCGCGAGCTCAGGGGAAATAACAGTAGCTTGGCAGTGGCCGTTGGAAGTTGCGGCGGCAAAATAGAAAGTGTTTTGTCTTTTTCTCTCCCCCCCCGTGTGACTCCGTGGCGCTCTGAGCTCATTGTCAAAAAAATCAAATCTGTCACCCCCACTATAAACCTCAGTCGAGGTACAAAAAAAACACAAATACAGGCGCCCGGTGTGGCGCCCACCTACACTCATATGCACTGGAACGCCTGTAATTTCAAGACAAAGCCACCACACAGTTACTGTTGCTTTCACTCGGCACAAAGGGAAGAATGTCATGTCTTGTTGTTTTTCTTACCAACTAGCTCTTCTTTTTAATAATGCTGCAATGTGATTAGAAGAGCGTTTGGATGCAGTACTGATAGACACACAGAGAGAGACTTCTCCCCGGTGGTCCAGAGACGACGATGGCAGATGGATTTAAACGTGTCTCTACGGGCAGATCAGGTCTAAAAACAGCAAAAAACAATAATGCTTTATAGTTTGGGTTGTAATGAAAAGTGCATCAGTCAGGAGCCACGAACTGCACTTAAGTCTTTTTAGGCTACATCCACATGATAAAACGCATCGCTTCTGCCACCGTCCACACTTCCCCTGAGTTCTCCATCGCCCGGAACGGGGAAGTTTGGAAACTCCAGTGCCACATCGTAGGCATTCGCTTCCCGATTGGTTCTTAGCAGTCTCGACTCGACGGCAGGCGGTGAAGCCAAATAAAACCCAAGTTGAAACACTCCGCCCTGTCGTCGGGCCAGGAAGAGAAACGTCCGGAGCTAAGAGGCTCATGTGGAGTTTTGACGAGTCACCGTTTTTTTTTAAAAAAGAAAAATGTGTCGGCACGGATGTTGCCTGGGTTCAAGAATCGCTCCTTCCCTCCCGTCACTGAGACGTTTCATCCGGTGTTTCTGCTTTTCAGGCCGCAGCTGGTGAGCTGGGTGAAGGTGGACGACGACGTGCCGTCGCACGCCGTCATCACCGGCGGCGATCTGTACATCGAGAACCTGAACAAGTCCTACAACGGAACCTACCGCTGCGTGGCGTCCAACTCGGTGGGGGAGTCCTTCGACGACTACATCCTCTATGTCTATGGTACGCCGCTCTTACACTTCGCTGACCCCCTTTGTGCTCTGTATCTCTTCCCCTCCCATTTGAGTTTCACCTTTCCCCTTCTTTCGTCCAGATGCACACTCGTCTAAACTGGACGCAGTTCCAGCGTATGAAAGGAACCCTAACCTGCCCCTCGTGTGTTTTTTTGTACACCTGGGCAAAGTCTGTACATTTTGCAGTCGGTGTATTTAACCCCATTTTGAGGTTATCATATGCGCTATTTGCTAGATTTGTGTGTTGTTTGCACCGGCGTGCCCATCGCCAGCACGTGTGCGACACCACACGTTCCATAATCCTGACTCCCTTTCAATGCAAGTGCAGTTTATTTTTATCGAGCTCTGTTTGTCGCTACACTCATGCGCATAATTGCCATTGGGGGGGCAGGGGGCGTACAGTATATGGTTAGGTCTAAAAGTAGACGGGACCTAATCAGCTCCAGTGAGTCACTGGATTACATTTTGTATATATGGATTCATGTGCCACGTAGTCATTTTATTACATGCTGCTGCAAGTCAAATTTACAGAACAACAAATTTGCCAGGGGCTTTTGCGATCGATGCGGCGTCCAGCGCCTTCTATCCTTAGACTATCGATTCAGGCAGAGACGAACTCGCCCCGAATTGTTCCCCCTAACCGCGGCGTAGAGTGGACCAGTTTTGTTTTTATTTGTAATCTGCTATCCGGGACCTAGTTGGAAGCCCAGCAGGTGATTTACTTATGGTGCGGTCGTCGCAACGCATTTCTTCATATCCGCCGCCTCCCCGAGTTCACCGAGCGTCACGGTTTTAAAGTCCCTCGGCCTCTGAAGCATTATCTCAACATGCTTTCATTCTGTTGATACCAGTAACAAATATTTTGTTCCCCCTCCGAGCCAGGGCATTAGACTCTAATGTGCTCCTCCCCGGCCAAAATGACTTCTTTATCACTTTTGGGAGACCCTGATCCCACAGAGACATTATTTGGCCGCTATTGTCGGAGGGAATTAGCAGAGCGAACGGAGCAGTTCTCATGCGGCGGGGTGGGGAGCGACGCTCAGCGCCCAGCGGACGCCAGCTGAATGGATGTTATTTACAGGGGAGAGAGATGAGAGTTGATGTGCTAGTGAAACAAGCGAGGTGCTATCCCACATCACGAGGCGGCTGACCCCCACCTGTTTCCTGGTTTCACGTCTGTAGGAGTCAGTTTGACGCCCAAGATCTTCCGGTTGACAAATTACGGCTCCTGACTCTGATTGATACATGTTGGATATCTGACGTGTGATTTGTTTCCTGATCCTTTGTGCTCTCCGTATAGCCGGCCGCCAAAAAAAATCCTCTTCCACTGATCCTCTCAAGCGCCGCAGACAGCCGCGATCGCACTTCGCCTCGGCGCTTCGTTCGTGCGGAGGTTTTCAGACGAGCCGTCCAACATCACTGACCCCCCCCCCCCCCCCCCCCCCCCCCCCCACAGACTTCACACAAAGTCGCATCAGGACATTATACACGAGAAACCAGAAAAAACACGATGCTGGCAATAATATTTCTCTATAGTAGAGGTGTCATATCCTTCATAGATCTATGAAGGAGCGACTCATCCGGGACCAGTATTAAAAAGAAAACACTGTCATTGTTATCACCTATAGACCAATAATCAAGGACCACAATCTGTGTGTGTGTGTGTGTGTGTGTGTGTGTGAGAGAGTATGTGTGCATGCGTGTGTGTGTGTGTGTGTGTGTGTGTGCGTGTGTGTCTGTGTGTGTGCGTGCGTGCGTGTGTCTGTGTGTGTGTGTGTGTGTGCGTGCATGCAGAGTATAAGTATCTTATGAATTTTCATGTAACTGTAGCAGACCTTCTGTACGTCTGTCCCCGAGCCTAAACACCAAATCCCCCCATGACGTGGGCTGCGAGTTGCCCCTCTCATCCACCCCCACGCTGACAGACACACAAAGATAAACGCGGTAATGCAACACGTGGACGACTAAAAGCCTTGCACCGAGAGAAAAAAAATAAAACACCCCGCTCCATTCAAACCACAGGAGGCCTCCATCCTTTTAGAGCGAGTCTTTTGATGACTTTGATGTGTCCGTGGCCCCCACACGACTAATGTCCACCGTAATTCAGCAGGAAATCATGGCCCCAACCTTCGCCTTTGCTAATGGGAAGACAGGATGTTGTACGGCTGAGCTGTCAGAAGCTGATTCTCACATTATGTTCCCGACTCCCTGTTCACACACACACACACACACGCGCAACCTCCTTCTCTTGTGATAGCACCAGGGTAAATGCACGTGGACCATTTGCCTCAACAGAAGCTGCAGGGAGAGCATGCGTCGAGAAACAAACCCACCCCCCGTAGAAGGGAGACCGGCATGAACGGGCATGTGCTGTGGTAATATGAAAACAACAGTGTTGTTCGTTCGTTTTGCTCAAGGACAAACTCTGGTGAGTTTATGCACCAAGTTTGGGCTGGCTGTGAAGATTAGTCCGCCCGATTATCTTCCCGATTGATCGATTAGTTGTTTGTTCCATAAAATGGTGAAGATTTGTCGCTCGCGTTTCCCAAAACTCCCAAGGCGATGTTTTGTTGCGTCCTCACAGCAAAGATAATCAGTGTGCTGCCGCAGAGGAGCAAAGGAACCACTCGGAGTACAGCGTGGCCTGCTTTCAGTCTCCAGCGTTCCATTGATCCTCTCGGGGTCCGTGCTTCAAATCTTCATCGTTTCCCAATAAGGCAGCATGAACATGGGCGACCCAAAAAACTACAATTTGAAAAAAATATAAGAGAATAAAAAAAACCGAAGACACACCAACTTCAGGCCTGCGATACCTCCAGGCTGTCGAGAGCTGCTCTAATGCGTTGGGCAAAGAGAGGAAGACTCTGATGATGATGAACGGCGAAAAGTCAAAAATGCGGCGTGGAGCAAAACTTTCCTAAAAGAAAAAACAAAACAAAAAAGTTCCATGTTTTTTAAGTGTTTTAAAAAATTAAAAAAGTTCCCAAACTGTACACTGGAGCTCTATAACTTAATTCCACCAACCCCCCCCACACACACGCACACACACACACACACACACACACACACACACACACACACACACACACACACACACACACTCCCCGCCACTTGACAGCCCAGAACAAATGCAGCCTCGGCCGACATCTCCTCTAATACATCTGATTCCCGAGCATTGTGACCCTAAGTGATGGAGAACGCCACGAGCCCGGCTGACACTAACAATGTTAACGGGAAGAAGCGGGAAAAAAACCCCCGAACGCAGTCCGCACTGCTCCAAGTCTCACCGCTGCTCCGACTTCACAGGGTAAGAAAACACAACCGTTGGGGGGGGGTGTTATTCTTACCCCCCCCTCACAGTCGAGTGACATCCAGCGCCGAGGGGGCTTTGAGTTGTTTATAGGCCGACGCTTACCCAATAACCGAGTTCCCTTTCCTCCCCTGCTCCTTCGCCAGCGCTGGCTTTTTATTGCACACGAGCAGCATGCGAAGTGACCCTGTGGCTCTCAGTCTTCTTCCTACTTATTTTACACTTCTCTCCGCCATCGGAACACACACACACACACACACACACACACACACACACACACACACACACACAAACGCGCGCGCGCCAGAGTTTTTCTTCTGAAAATCGGCGTGGGCTCTTTCAAGTGGCATCCGACTTGCGTGGCGGAACGTGCAAAGTGTCCTGAAACATCCCATTTGTAAGTGCGGTGCGTTTTTGCTGTAATTGCACTCGAGTGGAAGTGAAAATTGCTCCGCGACGAGGAGGGGGGAAGAGGCTCGTCGCCCCCGGAACAAAAAATTTGCAAGGAGGTTTTTGAATTTTGAATTCCATCATCATTTATTTGATTCACTCTAAATTACAAAAATAATCCGTAGCAAAATGCTTTAAATCTTTTTTTTTTTTTTTTACATACTTCTTGAGTTTTTCATTTGCAGAGGTTCCAAAATAAGCCAATATTGAGAAAACTTATGTCCCACAGATGTCTGTCACAATCTATTACCCAGAGTTTGTCACGAGGCCTTACAGGGAGCAAAGGGCAAATATATATGTATGAGAGAATATATGAGATAATAAATGATATAAATATGAGATATATTCGAAGCTCAAAAAACAAAAAAATCAAAAAATCCATTGATGCATTAACTATACTGCGTATTATATCCTTTGAGGGTTGTCGGAGCCAATCCCAGGTCCCGTTGGGCGGCGAGAGGCGGGCAGATCTCACACGCATAAAGACAAACATATTTCCGTTTCAGGACAGATTTCCATTTTTATATTTGAAACTGCAAATCTGGGGCATTCATGACAATTTATTTAGATGCGGCGGGTTTGATACATCAACTGACATGGGAGCACCACTATAGGCTTTCCGTTATATACCAAGATGGCTGCTGCTGATGTGGAGAGAGAGGGGCTCCGATGGATCCGCTATAGCGCAACGACATTATTTCCTTTTTCTAAAATAAGAAGGGACAACTACAGCGATTCTCGATAACAAAGACATGTTTGCCTTCCTACGGACAGGATTCAGTAGAAGTTTTGCGTCACATGTTTTCGTTTCTCTGAACTCTCGTATTCCTATCCAACTGCTTCCTGGACCTCTTGGATATCAAAGTTGAAGGTTTCACAAATTGGAATCGGTCTCACGACACCACGCTGTCACTGGTTCAGAATGAGCAGGCAATAAGGAAACAAGAGCAAGTTGAAATTCGGCTCTCTTACAGACCCCAAAAATGCAGAACACAGACTCGTTAGGCAGGTGGAAGTTTCAGAGGTAATTTATTGCAAACATGAAATAGGACTCGGATGAAGGGGCAACGGGCTGGGATGTCCAGGCGGAGTGGCAGGCTGGTAATGGGTTCGATGAAGCGCGGCAGGCGAATCTGGAAGACTGGCAGAGTCGGACCGGGAACGGCAGATGTGGCTGAGCGGGGGGGCGAGGCCGACTGGAGCGGCATCCGAACAGGGGGGCTGCAGGCGAGGGCGGAGCCGGGCGCCTTCTCGACGGCAGGTTGAGCAGGTGTTGTTATCTGAGGCGGGAGGGAGAGGGGGACAAGCGCCGGGTCGGAAACGGAACGAGGGGGGAAAAGTGGACTGTGGCCGTGGCGGTTTACTGTACTTGTTGCACGAAAAACAATCTGGCAAAGACTGGGGAACTGAGCCGGGGGTTGGTGCAGATGCGCCGGGCAACCATGCCCAGCGCCAGACACACAAACACTTAAAAAATAAGGAGGGGAAGGAAGAACCAAGCACTGACGGGGGCGAGGGAATATCGGACTGACGGAGCCAAGAGGCACTAATATTGGATATTATGACAAAACGCCAAGTGAAGGGGAACTTTCTGATGAGGTCATAGCGTTACACAAGGCAGCGTCTTACAGAAGTTTAACACCTACACCAAGATGAGTCATGCTAACGTCTATAACCAGGCACAATATATATATATAAATATATATAAATATATTGCACGAGTAAATACACTTATTTGTACAGTAAGTATGGAACGGGAGGAAATGTGTTTGCTCAGACATGAAACTAAGTTTTGTTTGAGACTGATAGAAAAAAAGGGTGATATGTTGGTTATGTTATTCCCTCCTCCAAACCCTAGGCCTCCGTTTCTTCATCACACTTTTCAAACAATCATACAGGCCGGAGCGCTTGATTGAACAATGAAACGTTAAAAACCCATAATTAACAGTCAATAAAAACTACACACAAGGGATTAAGATGCATTGTGAAAACTGAAAGGGGAAAAAAAAAGTCGATAGGATGAAATGAAAGAGCCACAAGGGGTAAAAACTAAACATGGAAACCAATAAAGACTAAAGGCTATAGTGTCACTCACAATTTGAAAGCCAGAGGGAGGAGGAAAAAAAAAACACCTGATAATTCTTTAGTTTCCTTTTAGAATGTACTGACGGAGCTTCTGATATCCAGAGGCGGTGTGTTCAGGGGGGGCGCACGCACGCGCCAGACGCCAGGTTTTAAATCTCGGAGCCTCTCGAAGATCCCCGCCCCGTGTCGTCCCCCCCCCCCCCCGACGAGAAACACTCAGATTCACAAACCTCATCAGTAAACAAGGCCCGGCGACTCGGTGGGAGGGAGAAGAAAACACATTGTGCCTGTCGCATTTGAAAGTCAATGAGCTCCGCTGCTCTTTGATACATTGGGTATACAAAAGGGACGAGGGGGGGACGTGGCGGGGGGGGGGGGGGGGGGGGGGGGGGGGGGGGGGGGGGGGGGCGTTGAAATGTACAATCAGACAATATCAACAGTCTTTCTTTTTCCTTTTTTTTTTTTTACTGTTAAGTTTTTTAATGAGTTGTTGACACTGATGATCTCAAGCAGCTGCTGGACCCTCGCTGTTCGTGATGGGATAAAACCAATTAGACGGCGCCGCCCCCGAGCTGGAGTTTCTTGGCTCTCGAGCACGTGTGAAGGAACTCATCAGCTCCTCCAGCGTCCGTCTGCCAGCCGACGTCCCCGATGGATCGCTTCTGCCACTTCCCCCTTTTTGTCTCCACGTTTTGGCTCTGCGCAGCCTCTTTGTACTCTTCAAGGTTGTTTTGTTTATATATATATATATATATATATATATATATATAAGGGTAAAGACGTTACAGACGGCAGGATCTCTTCGGTGTATCTTTAACATGTACACTTTTACAAATGGGCTAACACATGTTTCCTTTAAACGTTAACGCCCCCCCCCGCCGCTCAAGAAAGTGTTGCTCTTCTGTTTCTGTCCTCTAACATGTCGGCCATTGACTAAAAAGGACTCGTGTCTGAGCACATGTTGTCACCATATAGGGGTGTGTGTTCACATTCCTCTCCTGGAGGAGGAGATTTCTGAGATTTTCACTTGTCTTCAATTTGAAATCAAACGAATCCTGTTCAAGCAGAATTTGGTACGTCACAAATACAGAAAACCAATCGCTGTGGAATACGCAAATGTCATTTGCATATCATGAATGTTCATAGTCTCAGAATTCCTCAGTGAGGGAGAGAGAGTGGATGGTTTCCAGGCCCATTTCAGGGGTAAAGAATGTTCAACAAAAAATTAGGCACAGCAGATTATTTGTATGAGCTTTAAAACGTGACGGTAGGGGATCTTTAAGGGATCGTGTACGTTCAGCACACCAGTAACGTTCGGTTCCTTGAATGTGTTATCCGGCGTTTTTCGCTGGTGGCAGCCAGTTTGACGGATAAGGCTGACGCCGGTGTGTCACTTTGTATTTTTCCCCTTTGTGAACGAGTCCCGTGGAAATAACCGAAAGGAATGTGAATGTACGGGCTCATCCTTCAACACTTTACAACTGTCCCACCATGTCTGCGGCCCATTCATCACACCAAAGACGTGAATCTTTAAAGAAAAAAAACACAGGGACACGCAGCTGGAAGTTGAATATATGCGCTCAGCGACGTCCTGGAACAAGCAGGTCACTGTGGGCCTTTTTTAAGGGGAAAAAACCCATTAATCAAACGGTTCATTTGTTTTGGGGATTCCTTTTAAATGATACAGATTGATGAAATGGTGCTAGTGGTTGAGCGCCGTCAAATCGCAGCAAAGAGGGTCCTGGTTTTGAAACCTGCTTTGGGAGACAGGAGGTGTGAATGTGAGCGGGACGGGTTGTTTGTCTTTGTACGTTTGCCCTGCGAGGCGCTGGCGACCTGTCCCGGGGCTACTCCGCCTGTCGCCCAACGTCAGCCGGGCTCCAAGTGGTACAGATGGACGGATGTTGAGAATTTTCCTGCAGCAGGACAGTTTATGTGACTGGTCTGACTGAGAGCTGGTCCACTTCACGCCCTCCTACACCTGCAACCGTGCACCGGTTGGACAGACCGGCTGTCAACTGACAGAGGCACCGCGACTGTGCCGGACTCATCGAGACCTGCTGCTCTTGAAAGTGCACTCGTAACTCTCTCGTCTCTCGTTTTGGCAAATGTTCCTTAACCGAGACAATGACACACTGATTCATAAAATCAAACTGCCATTGACCGAGCGAGCGAGCACGTGCACTCCCTCTGTACTCTGATATCTAAACCTGCATGTCAGCACCTCGACTGGAGTAGAAATTCCCCACACGCGGCGGCGGCGGCAGTTTTCCAGTGACAACTGCTGCGATCACTTCCAAGTGCGCCTCCTGCAGGACATGAGTGTAACAGCCGCAGCCTCCTCTCCTCCTCCCTGCCGTCCGTCCGCACACATTTCCTGTCCTCGCCTTCTTATAACACCTTATTTCATTAAAGTGTGCGCCAGCCCTCTCTTCCTTATCGACAGCCGTTCCATTTTTATTTTTTTTTTCCAGCACCCTTTAATAACCCCGGCAGGTTTTTTCAGCCCCATTCCCGGGCAATCAGAGCGGCATGGGAGGTTTCCTGGGCGAGCAGCATCGCCGGCGGCTTATATCAGCGCGGCCGCGCCACTTCAACAGGGAAAATGTCACTTTTGATATCTCCCCCTGGTCACTGTCAGGCTGGGGAGTCTAACCCGGCTAATGAAGTACACGGGGGGGGAAAGCTGCGGGAGGAAAAATGGACCCAGCTTGATGCTCTTTGTTTATTCTTCCTGTTTTTATTCTTTTCATTTCTATGCCTCAGCGACGGGGACGGACGAGGCTAGAGGCGCGCTGCTTTTCGGGGCTCGTGTGCGTAAACGTCCGTCCCACTCTCGTCAACGCGTTATATATCTCGCTGGTGCCTCGGGGGAATTTCTTCAAATTCACTTGGACTCGAGGACGAAACCGATTTAAGTTTGACCGCACGAAACAAGTGCGTAACCATACGCCCTCACGAGATGTTCAAGGGTCTGTGCCTCCGTCTGTACGTCCGCATGCATGCGTACGGACGTACAGACGGAAAATTGTTTTCCGACACTGTCTGTGTCAAACGCAGCAGGAGAATCAGCAGGGAAACTTTCGGAACAGTTTCCGTGGCGTCCGGCTAGAACATGCAGGAGGCAGGACATGCTTATGATGATGATGATAATTCAGCAGCAGGAATTTAACCAGGGGGCAGGAAACTTTTCAGAAAATGTTACCGGAGCGAACATTTGCAGACATTTGCGCTCTCGCATGCGGAACATTTCACGTCCGTTTCTTTCTCGTGATGGACGTTTTCCATTTTGTTGGTCCAAGCTCAAGGTCAATGTGATCTCACAAAGCACATATTCATATAGAGCCGCAACAGTTAATGGATTAGCGATCGACTGCTAAATTAATCGCTGACTATTTTGATAATCGATGAGTCGGTTCAAGCGGTGGGTCAAAATTCTCTGATTTCAGCTTCATAAATGTGAATATTTCTGCTTTCTTTGCTCCTCTGTGACCGGAAACTAAATATGTTTGGTTCGTGGACGAAACAAAACCTCATCTTGGGGTTTTAGGAAACACGATTGACATTTTCCCCATTTTATGGACCAAACAACTAATCGTTAAATCGATAAAAATAATCGACAGATTAATAGCTAGTGAAAATAATTGTTAGTTGCAGCCCCATATTCATATGCTAATTGTGCCAACATACACTTAATACCTTCCGTTAAAGATCTTCACAGTGGTCACTTTATATATTATGAGTCTGGAAACTACATGGACGTAAACCGCAGCTTGGCTGAATGCAGAAAGCGCACAAGGAGGTAATTCTAGTGTATGTGTCTATCATTTCCTTCCCTCTGTGTTTTGCCTGTTGCCATTTATCACGTCATAATGTTTGAGTTCATACGTCAGATTAAGTTGTTTTTTTTATTCAATTCAAGACTTTTTTTCCCCGGTCCCCTCGCCAACTCTTGCCCTCTTCTCCTTGGAGACATTAACTACGCGCAGGCGCGTTTTGTTTGCAACAGCAGCACGTGTCGCTCATTAGACACTTGATCACCTCTAAGGAGCACGCCCGCTCGCTGGCGTCGTAAGTATCTCATGTCATGGTGTGCAGCCCCGTGAGTCAGCGCAGACAAGAGAAGGGCGGCGTTCCCAACGCCATCCCTGATCAGCTCAGTCTGGTCTGAGACGGGATGACGTGCTGACGTGTCATCGCTCTGTGTACTGTTTTTAACTGCGCCGCCATCCAGCGAATTCCTCAGAAGACACACACACACACACACACACACACACACACACACACACACACACGGCAAGTCGCACTGAGCTGCTGGTCACGTAGCGCACAGCGATACCATCGTTTCACAGCGACTTCACTTTATCTTCATGGCTTTTGTACTCATTTGTTTTCCCTCCCCCTGTGTTTGTCATGTATTTGTCCTCTCATCCAGATGCTCTCACCACCACCCCTATACCCACCACAGCCACCACCACCACCACCACCACCACCATCACCACCACCATCTCCTACCCCGAAGTCAATCAAGGTACAGTAAACCCCCGCCCCCCCGCCCCCCCCCCCCCTCCACACAACCTGTTTATCTGTGTGCGCGTGTGTGTGTGTGTGTGTGTTCCCTTGACACACAGCGCTCTCCCAATGAATCACTCCGCATATCTCCATCGTCATATCCGCAGGTTTTCACCCACCGGTTGAGGTCGCCCAGTTTGTCACTTACCTTTTTGTTTTTACAAAGCCTCGTCAGATAATTCTGGATGCTTTCTGTATGATTGAGAGAACGACCAGTATTCACCAACCGAATTCTCTCTTCTCTTTTATTCAACCAAGACTTGACCGATGAAGACCGAGAGATCAGTGGCGGAGCCAGGGCATTTTCAGTGGGGTGGCCAGGAGGGGGCCAGTGATAATTTTTGGGTGGCAAGCATGTGTCTCACCAGGAGATGCAGAGCTTTTTAAGACACCTACAGCAAACATCTCAACATTATTACGAGCTGCACTATAAGTTAATTCTCTCAGTGTATCATCAGGAATACAAAACAAGGACGCAAAATACGAAGTGTAATGTTTTTTTGTCAATATTTATACACAATCTGGATTTATCGTGAAATATAACATAACATATAAAATATTAAAAAAATTATTATAAGGTGTATAGGTAATTTTCCAAAAGGTTTTATACTGCATGCTCTAAAGTGTTTAACAGACACACTATAAGCTAAAGTATAAGCTTAAAGTATAAAGTATACCCTGACTCCTGGAACAACTTACAGCAACAAATTAAAATGAATACCATCATATCCTTTAACCAATTTAAACATACTATCTTAAATCTGCCAAACTCTACCTGTAACTGTTTTAATTAGGCTCTATTGTACTTTCACCAATTTCATTTTAATTCCAGCCATTCTACATCTCTGTCTAAATGTTAAAATAGTTTTTTTTCTCTTTACCAGTTGTTGTGTATTTGATGCTTTTGAAAATAGATACAGTCATACAGCCCCGGCCACCCCCTGGCTCCGCCATTGCGAGAGATGCAGAAAGTTCAGTAGTCGATTACTAATCGATGAGCTGTTGCAGCTCTACCCGCAAATAGTGCAGCATTGTGAAAAGTGTCTGAGAGTGAGACGTGAAGTTTTATACAAATCTCATGACTGTTTCAATTAAGGAATTTTAATGGAGCCGGGTCCCCGTGTTAACTTAACGCAAAATCATGACTTTTACACACACACACACACAAACGCACACACACACACACACACACATGTCATTCCCCGAAAGAAAGTGAATTTTCCAAGGGTGTTAAACTATTGATTCCTGTACACGTCATTATCATTGCAAAACACGATCTCAGTTTGTCTTATTCGAAAAGTTCATCTGAGGATGTAGAACCCGAAACTTCCTATTAACTTGAACATTTTTGCCAAAAACGTTGGCCTCACAATTGAACACGAAGATCCACACACACACACACACACACACACACACACACACACACACAAAGGCTCTTATAAAACAAAACCGGTTAACATGGAAACATGGCCGATGAAAATAGACTTGTGGTGCAAATTTACACGACCTTCATCTATCACAGTGGGGAATTATGAGTAATTACGTCGTTGGACGCTGGGTAGCAGTCGGGGTTAATAATAATAACTGAACAAGAGCTCTTGAAAATTAGGCCCTTTAGAAATAGACAAAATGTATCCCCCCAGCGACCGAACTCCGGTTGCTGTCGTGAGTGTGTGAATCTCCAAAAGGGTGATAAGATAGAAAAAGCTGCACAACAACTGTGCCTCGACTCGAACGCAATCAAATCCTCCCTGACGGATGCACTCGATGGGAACAGATCTCACGAGGCTGACGGGGAATCACGGGCATTGTGCTTGATTATGCCATCTGATTGGAGAAAAGAGAAGGCCCTATCTATGCGGGCTGATTGATGGCTCCTCTCGCCTCGTGGATCGCGGAGTGCGGAGCCGGCACGGGCCCGTTCTGATTATAGTTATTTCTGACTGATTCACACTGAGTTCGCCGCTGATTTCGCTAAATGGTCACATTTATTCCTAATGTGCCTGCTGAGAATTAACAGTATCGTTAAATAACAATACACCTATTTGATAAATATTTATTTTTTCCATTCAACTGGCCACCGATGTGGGTTTTGCTGCCTTTGCAGGCTTTACGTTGGTCGGATATGACAAATAGTTAATTGTGGCATAGCCGATAATAGATAGATTTATAGATTTGTTTTTGCACCGCTGTCACATAAATATTTCACTGGGTACATCACAAAAAAAAATTAAATAAGAAGTAAACACAACATACCTCACAGGGAGACAGGTTTATTGTTTCTGCTCGTGGCCCTGCCTGGGTTGTATTTTTTTGTAGAATATTTTATATTCATGGGATGCCTGTACGTGGAAAATATTGGTATAGTAAAAAGAAAAAACAACCTCCTACTCTCAGGTAGAGTTTGTGTAATGACCCTGTAATGACCAAAGGGAATCGTTAATGTACCTGTCATTGCCACTTGTGTCCACAGTGGGCGCTGTTTGGCGAAAAGCTCCAAACAATCTGGGTTCATTTTTGAGTTTCTGGCTTCGCCAAACACTAATTGACGTTGGCGCAAAAACGCATATAAATGTCTGTTTCTTCGGTGCAACGTTGACCTTCTGCCTCCATATTTCAGGACCGAGGAAGACGCTAAAATTAAAAAAAAATTACTTTCAGTACTTCTCTACAACGTCTGTCGTCCCCCCCCCCCTATTTTAATGAGACCTAATGCTGCGTTCCATTATACCTTGGAACCGGCGTTTGGTTGTCATCAGTCATCTGATGGTGAGTCATGATTGACAGCTGAGATTGGTCGATACTCCACTCCACCATCACCTCTGCGCACACTCTTTTCAAATGAGCGCAAATGATTTGCCAGCGCCCATGTCTGGGATATTCTGGCTTCGTTTTTGTACAGTGGGAGGAAGTGGAGACTGAAAATGATAATTTAATAACTGTTACTACTAACTCTGATACAAAACATTTCTTAATGCATGAGCAAGAATTAAATAAATTCAGTCCATAATTTGAGTCCTCCCAACTGTATCTCAAAATCGACATTAGCTGACTCACTTGTCATCACATGACAGAACATCTGTCACTTGGGAACAAGGTTTTCTCTTATAGTCAAATATAATACAAGCAGTGAGTCATAGACTGAGCTGTCATCTCAAGACCACCTGCACATTTCACGACGGAAATAATTCAACGGGAGGAAAAAAAAGGAAGAAAAACACTGATAAAAATCATAGTGTTTTTACTGAAGCAAAGGACAATCACGATATATGACAATATCTGCTTTCCCTTTGAATAACTACAGTATATAGGCTGATTATCCCCCCCCCCTCTTATATGAACAGGACTTTGTGTGAGCTCCTCCTGATAAGTGCCAATATTTTTCAGATTGAAACAACCGACGTACAGTTTCTGCCAGATGTCCTCTCTTGGCTTTCAACTGTCAGGGGCCATCACATTATTACTGTGTGTATAGACTGAAGGCAGCAGACTCATATGGCCGTAATGCGCTCTGCCATTTTGATTTCATTTACCCACAGCGCGTGCCACACAGATCAGAGGCCCCACTTGCCAAATGAATCTATCAGAGCGGGACTGAATTTTTTTTTTTTTTAAATCAATTCCCCATTAGGGGGGATAGAATAGAGCACTTTAAAAAATCTATTAGGGCCACTACACATGGCTCTTAGGTTTAGAGAGTGACATGGGGAAATGACTAAATTGCTATTTCTCTGCTATGAAAAAAAGAGTGTGCTGACCAGCTCCTGTAATTAGAACATATTATCCATCTCTATTCACAGACACCCGACATTTTTATATTTCTTCTTTAACACCTTTCAGGAACTAAATATTCCTATTCTCCTTCATCGGCGTCGTCTTTCATTTCCCGTGTGCTCGGCTGACCATTTCCTTTCTTTCTTTCTTCCTTTCTTGCCATTTCTCGTGTGAGTGTGCATGACACATATTCCTTTTGAAAGGCTACCTTTTTGGTATGTACTCTCTCTTCAGGGGCCGCAGTCCATTATCTTTTTAGTGGTAGCCAGGGCCAACGGGAGGTCTTTTGTGAAACACGGTGTGACCACAAAAGTACAATTTCACTGCTGCCTTGGTAGCGATTAACAATACATCCTCACACATATTTGATATCGCATCGCCTCTCTCTCTCTCTCTCCCCCATTAACATAATGTGACTGATCATTCCCCTAATGCAACACACGGCCCAAAAAACACCGCCACTTGATCTCTGAACGATAATAACAGATCATGAACATCTACCTTTATGCAAATAAAACAAATCAGGCGGCAGGCTAGGAGCATGAACGGTGCTGACCAGTAATTCATTAAACCAACACTATACACAACACAACAGGTACGGGAGGGGAAGAGGGAACACATATCTATTAGATTTATATGAACATTATCTACTGAAGTGGGCCTCTGCCGACTAACACATGCACACACAGTGCGTCGGATCATGTGCACTGTATTGTTCCCACTTTGCCCTGTTTGGGTCCCCGTCCATTTTTGAAATTGGAGCCAGCCAGCTATAACTAATTTGATTAAGGTCGATAGCAACGGAATAACTGCCATCGTGTGACGTTCAGCCCTGAGAGAGAGAGAGAGAGAGAGAGAGAGAGAGAGAGAGAGAGAGAGCGCATCAGTGATATTATAGCATCAGCAACGTGGAAACACTATAGTCCGGAGCCCCAACATATCTTCTTAATGTGGGCATATATTGTCTTCTGGAGGTATTACTGGGCCGCACAATGACCAAACGGAGATGAAACTCGTAAAGCAGGGCCAGGAGGTAATCAGCTGGCCCGCAACGTTTGGCAGTAGCACCAGTAAAGAAGGATTTGGAAGCATGCAATGCAGTTTTTCCACATGCACTCATGTTTACACTGCAACAGCTGCTAGACTGCACGGAGGGTGTTTAAAATAACTGCCGTGCTGTGCATGTTAATCATGTATTTCTATGAACTTTAAATCTGTAGTTTCACATCTTTCAGAAAAAAAAGATGTAAAAAGTCCATGTCTGGCCAAAAGAAACTTTTTTTGTATTCGGAGTTAACAAAGTATTGGAGGAATTTTAAATCCAGGAGATCACCAACGTCCTGAGACCTCACAATAAGAAAAAACAAATATTTTGAGGATCACCAAAATCTTAAGGATTCATCTTCGTGGGTCAATAAATGTCTGTAAATTGACCAAAGTTTTCCATCAGTTCCATGTTAAAGTAGCCAAAAAAAGAAAAGAAAAACCCATCAGTATTTGTTACTGTACTTCCTCAACTTTATCGTCATTGCGCTGCTCTGCAAAAACAACAGCACACCGAAATCAGAATGTTATAATTTCTTGCAGGATGCACTGTTTTCCCACCGACATTCAGCAGTTCTCACAGGGATAAGTCTGTTGCTGAAAAGAAAGAGATTCCAGTGTCTCTATCGACCAGAGCTCGGTTGGGGGGGATGGGAAAAGTCTGGGAAACGTAAGCAATTCACAAACTGAAGCTGGAGTTGAGACGGGGAGGTCAGAAAAAGTGGATCCAACAAAAAAAAAAGAAAGTAATCTGGCAGCCAGCGGGGACACCCAGCAGTCTCTTGGCATTTTCAATCCCGCAGGATTCCACACAATGCATTTCTGCCAATATAATTAGGATTGACGTGCAGTTGTCGCCGCATGTAGAGCTGGATGTCACGTCCCAATGCGTCTCCAAAGGGGGCTCATGGGAAGCGTGGTAACTAGTATAACGGAGCTGTGTCCACTGTCGGCGAGGACACTGCCCAGGCCTCAGCTGACCAGCGATGGTGGACGAGGGGGAGGCCGATCAGAAATGTACAGGCAATCACTCAGCAGCAGACATATTGAATGGCCCCACATGGCTGCCACCCACAGTGTAATGAGGGTTAGCAGGCCATGCTGCCCTTTCTGTTCCGCCACATCAACCCGAGCACATTACTGTCTTCGTCGCAGAGAAAGGGCCATTGTTGCCTTGTGAGATGACCCTGTTTTAACTTTTCTGTTGAAAAATGTCGAATTGCATCCAGTGAATCATCCAGTCACTCATTACCCTCTTATCTCTGATTACGTAGGACCTTTTTCTCGGTCTGCTTGTGTTTGCTTGGACTGGATCAAGCTCTGTCCCCGGTCCCCTGCACAAAGTCCTTGTGGTCCAAATGCGCGTGGTCCCAAATAAGTGTTGTTAACTCCGCCCATTTTGCTGAGATTGCTGTCGGCGTCTGCTAGACCGGCCTCTGGGGACATTTAAATCACAAACTATGACTCTGTATCAAAATGAAACGTACTGTAGGTTTCGGAGTTAGGAATAATTTCGCTAAAGGTAAAAATTTTCACACTTGAAAGCCCGGACCAAGGTCGTTTTGTTACATTATTTACATTTGATCCAGTTAGTTTTGGATCCACGTTGCAATTTTGCGAGCGCACTAAAGAACATTACGTGACTTCCCTACGTCCTGTCGTCATCACCATGTTGGGCAGCGTTTCCCTATGCTTGACTTGCGTGTTGTCAATTCGACTGGAAGCCATTTCTCTCTGGTTCCTTTTTTCTCCTTCTATGCCAGCTGGCTGCCTCAACTTCCTGTAATTTGTCCGAAAAGTCCGAACCATTCCAAAAAATAGTTTTCACACTGCTAACGAACCGAACCATGGTTCAGTTTGATCCGGACCGAGACCACCTCTTTTGGTCGGACCAATGTTTGGTCCATCGGTCCGGACCATGGTCCGAGGAACCTTTCACACCTGCAGTTTTGGTTCGGACCAAACTGAAAAGTCAGGGTGTCCGGACCAAACAAGATAGGTGTGAAAGTTAGGTAACAGATCTTGCCACACTTTAATGGAAATTGATAAATACATAGTAGTGGAAAGGAACAGAGACACTTGGGATTTATATTATTGTCAATGGGCATTAGAGTGAGGCTAACAGGTTTACAGTGTGTCACCAATACAACTGGACTTTCTTTAAAAAGAAAATAGGTCCTTGCCTCTCAGGCGGCAGCGATATAGAACAAGTTCAAACCAGACTAAAGTAAACCAATGGAAAATGTCAAGAAGCCTGTTCTGTCTCAACAAATATCAGCGTAATAAATATGCAACTTTAAATATCACACATTATCGATAACGGGTCGCCCGCCGTCCTGTTTGTTTCATTAAAGCCAGATGAAGTAGATTGTTATGCCGGAAACATTTCACATCCTAATTATCCTGGAGAGCAAAGTAATTCTACCGATGGCTAAAAAAACGACACTTTGTGATCTTTATTGCTTACACAAGTACCGTGCTGTTGTTCAATGGCGGGATCCTTTTAATAGTAGGTGAAAGGAGTGAATTCATATGCTAGTCTTCTAGAACAATTCCAGAACATTCTGTCACATCTGGGTTGAGCAGCAGCAGGCAGAACATATTAATTCCACTGCAAGAAGCACTTGCGGTTTAATACGGTAAAGTCTGGATTAATTTAACTTGCTGTTATCTACAAGCACTTCTGTTCAGCAGGGAACTAGGAAAAACATAACATGTCGCAATAACTGAAGAAAAAAAAAAAGATTCTTGAGATAGACTAATGCTTAGGCTCTCACAGTGGGGCGGGGGTTTCCACGAGGGTATACTTTAACCTAATATGCTTAGAAATTGTCCATCTAATGACTGGCCTGTGGCATTGTTTAGCACTTACACGCCTCAATCGCTCAAGGACCTTGCAGAGAAATGGATCCTCGGAGGCTTCAGAAAAAGTCTCAGATGGACCCGATACAGTCTCACCTTGTGAGATTGTTCCCTCCCGTACCCTGAGCCTCTGGCCCCTGCCGACTCCCCGAACAATCGCACACGAGTGCCCGAGTGCCGCTCACGCAAACATCAGTCTTCGAGTTGATAGCTCGACGGCAGCGCGGCCTTCTCGAGTCTCTGTTGGAGACGGGGGGGGGGGGGGGGGGGGGGGGTGTGTAAACGCAGGGCACGCTCATGCACATTTAGCCTCGTGAAATTAAATGGCGCCTGCCCTGCGTGAAGAACATTCCATTTCCTGCCCATACTTTAACAAATGCTGTTTTCATCATTATTTCAAATTCCTTTCAGTGCTTTTACCGTGTTAAAGAGGTTAACACTTTAATGCAGGACATGCGGGGATAATCTCTGAGAGCCCGGTGTGTCTGCCTGCTCGTATTTGTCGGTGGGCTTCCTTCGCCCTCGTGAGTGTTTCTGAAAAAGCAATACTTTATGTTTACTCCGGCAAAGCACAAAGCCCGGCAGCTTTTTCCCACTTTGCCATGATGTACTGCCGTGTAGTTGTACGTGCTCAGGACGTACTCAATGCAGAGCTTTTCTTTGAACTTTATTCGCCATGAAAATATGAATTTTTAACTGCATGTAATCATCTTTGAAAGAAAAACTTCGGATCAAAATGTGCGCAACACAACTCCGGAGCGAGGTTTTCCGTATGCTGTACCCCATATGCAGCATGTCTTTATACAGAGGTCGATCATCCAGGGATAGGGACGTTCTGGAACGCTTAACGTGAAAAACGCTCAACGTCACTTAATGTGCCGAAAGCAGCGATCCATGATCACCAACTTTCTCACAGACATATCTAGTCATAAACACTGACACCTGTGAAAAAACCCGAAATCAAATGTTTTTTTAATGGACGTTATCTTAAATATCAAGCGTTTTCCCAATCGACGCACATGAAGTGGAGTTAAGCCTTTTTTCTTTAGTATACTGGGCTTCTGTGGAGAGGAAACCACTAAGATAATGTCCATAATTTAAGGATTTTGCTTTATGACTTTTTTGGCAGGTGTCAAAGTGTTCATGACAAGACATGTCTGTGAGAACGTTGGTGATCATGGATCGCTGCTTTGGAACATGAAGGTGACCTTAAGCCTTTCTCACGTCAAGCGTTTTTGGAAGGAACCTCCGTGGATACACAAAGGTCCACATGGCAGAGCGGACGTACGCTTAAAAAGCCAACCACTAATCACATCGTCTAACAGTTTATCCGGAAGCTCCTCTCTGCAGGTGGAATCCAGGGTCATGTCCACGTTTCTGCCGGGGCACACCGGCAAAGCCAACTAACAGTCAACTATAAACTGTGAAATTTAAAGAAGCAAGTTTTGCACAAGTCACAATAAGCGGTCAAGTGGACGACAGCCGCTCCGCGCCAAAGTCAACTCAGCGCTCGGCGCTGTTGAAAAAGAACTTTACTTGACTCGCTGCCACACGGAGCGTTCCCTTTTGTGAACAGTTGGCGACGGGCTGTTTCTTCCCAGTCGTGCACTGTTAGTTCAGGAACAGCTGCACAATCATTTCCCTTTTGATAGTTTGTCTTTTTCCTCCACGCCACAGCTGCCAACAGTGGCTACATATGATAATAGTTTCAACCATATCTCCTCAAGCAGTAGCCACACTCGCCCCCCCCCCCCTCTGAGTGGAACGTCCAGTTTGTGTGTGTGTGTGTGTGTGTGTGTGTGTGTGTGTGTGTGTGTGCGTGCGTGTGTGTGTGTGTGGAAGTGAGTAAGCTTTTGTTTATCTCTGCACTGCCTTTGGTTTCCTTTGATTTCCCTTAAGCCTTATGTCTTTTGTCATGTTCTGGTCTTCCGAATGCTTGCTTATGGGTGTCATTTGTTTTCTCCCCCACCCCCCCCCACCCCCCTGCCCCTGCCCCTGCCCCACTCCCTCCCTGCCTCTCCTCCCCCATTTCTCCTTTTATTTGCATGCTGTTCCTCCTGTTCCACACCTCCCTCCACAACCGCCATGTCCTCTTCCTTGTGTGCTCAGACACTGCGCCCAGCACTGAACCTGCAGCTCATGGTTGGTATCTCTTCTTTCCTCTTTATGTCTTTTTTTTTTTAATTATTATTATTATTTGTGTATCTTGCCTCTGCAGCATGCCTTACTGTTACTTGTTGCACTGTTGCCATTTTTGTTTTTTTGGTTGTTCCAGGCTGCCTGGCCTGGGAACTATAAGCTGTGTTCCTGATATCGGTCATTTATTGATCATAGTCATATGTCTTTTGAGGCCACTCAGCAGCCTGCCAAGTAACAAGTCAGGCTGCATTTTTAAAAAAATATATAATTCTTGATACTGTCACTGTGCCAAAAACATGTTTATATCGTTTAGTTTCACCACACAAAGACAGACATACTATAAACATCCTCCTTTTTTCCTTCTTCCAGAAATTGTGAAATGGTCGCTCCAACTAACCAATTACTCTGTTTCCCCGAAGGTGCCACAGAGGAATAAAACCCTCTCTGAGGCCACGGCTGATTATATCCACAGCACAAAATGATTTTTTCGTGTGGAGGCGACAAAAAAAAAAAGGAAAATAGACATAATTTGCTCGTCTTCATTACTTTGAAGGAAGATGATACGCATCACTTTCCCATTTTGCTTCATTTGCGTCGCAACCTCTTTTCTTTTTTCTCATTAGCGTTGTGTAGTCGTGAACAAATTCATGGACGCTGGATCACAAGCTTCCTGAAAAAGCGTGTGCGCTCAGCTTTTCCTCCTTGGAGACCAAATGCAAACTTCACTCACCTGTCATCAGGACCGAATTAGATGTTCTCCGGTTTGTCCTAATTTAGTCAAACTCATTTATTAAGTGACATAAATCTCAAGGTTTCACATGTGGGGTTGGACAAGACAAACTATTAACATTTCCACAAAACAAAAGGTTCTGGGGCAAATGTCCACTGTGGCCGGTTGATAATTCAGCCTCGCCCGCCGGAAATACTTTAATATACGTGATATATCTGTCGTTGTTGTTGTTGTTGTTGTTGTTTCTTTATACTGGACGATCGGATTTGATGAAAAGAGAAGACGGGATTAGGGCTTGTTGAGCAGTGTGAGGGTTAAATAACACAACTGCCCTCAAGGAAACACATCTCACAATCATGATTCACAACTGCCAACGGGATGATCTCGATTGGAAAACTGGCAGCGACCTTTTTGTCATATGGGACAGTTTTCTGCTCTTATTGTTCAGTCTGAAAGATTTTAACATTGTCATATTACCTCTTGTACGGAGGGTTTCAAGATAAAGATAGTCATTTAAACGGGAGCGCATACGTCCATGATATGTTGATATTTAACTGAAAAGTGGAATGTGTCTGTAGAAAGTGTTTTTTTAGTTTTTTTTTATGAACCACGTTTAAAGGTGACGCCTATAGAATCTATTTTCCATACGTTCTTCAGCTCCAGGCTAACGTGTAAAAAGGAGCTCATGAGTCCGGTGAGGCTATTTCTCTCTTTCCGCTGCTCACGTTGGCTTCTTACTGCGGCGGTGTCTCTCTTGATTGCGAGAGTTGCACATACGACGAGCGCCGTGCGAATACCAAAGTCAATTCCCGTGGAGAGCGTTCAATGATTCTTGACGACGCCTTGCTGCCAAACTGTTTTACAGTCTGCAGAGGATGATCACTTGACGGTCAAAACCCCCAAGTTAACACATCCTGGATGGTGGCTCGGCATATTGGATACATACTGTACATATAGAGAGAGGTATAGATATTTGCCATCTCATCCCTATATATCAAAGAGTGTTTAAAACAAGAACAAATCAGGTCCACATGTCATTATGAACTCAGTTACAGATTTTTAAAAAAGTTAAATATCTAATTGGATTTTAAAGTGCCTTGTTGCACAGGTCTACATATTAAGAGAGAACCCCCCCCCCCCCACAGCTCCAGATAGTAATTTCATCGTGATACCTAAAGTATTTTCTAATCTATGCATGGGTGGATCTATTTAATGAGCGTCAGCGTGAGTTGGCTCGTTGACTAGATCACAGCGGTCCTAGTTTGCCGTGGGGCCGCAGCAGTCGTCAGGTTTTTCTTCCTGTGAATGAAGTTGGCAGCTCGTGTTCGCCCGGACCACAGATGCCTTATTCTTTTTTTTCTTCTTTCTTTTTTTTTTTGTGTGTGTGAGATGTGCTCATGAGTTTTTGAATGGCTGCCCCAGATGTTGTGTCTCGGCTCATAATCATTTTTTAAACGTTAGTAATTGACCGCGGTGATGCATCATGAATATTAGATCAATCTTTACTGCTAAATTGTACCTGTTGACGATTTGGACTAAATGCAGTAAAAATCAGCCGCAAAGAAGCGAGATTACAAAGCCAATAACAAGCTGTTTGAAGCGGGTAACGCAGAGGAGAATACCTTCAGGTGAATTCCATATAGATCAAAATGGATAAAAGATGGTGTAAAATATTCATACGATCGGAATCTGGAACCTGAATTCATCACACTGCTGAAAGTGACTCTTCAGATGTAAGTTAAATGTTAGTGGTCAATGACTCGCTAAATCATCTGATTGTGTTCTATCATTTTTTTATATCGCGTCTTTCAAAATCAAATGTGTGTTATGCTCCTTTCAAATTTTTTACAAATGACCTAAACTCAATATCACTTCTGCATCTGCGATATTAAACCTATTATCTATTCAGGAACGTGGCGATGTGAGAGGAGTCACGAGTCGGACAACCTGAATCTGTCCACGGCTCCGTGGAGCTCGACAGCGAGTCTCAGCCCATTGTTTAGCTGTCGAGGCCGGGTTCACTCTCACTTTCTGTCATAGCCGCCGCGGACAGCTGTTTTGTGAGAGGAAGCGCTAAGGACCATCTGTACTCCACTCAACACATGCTCGGCGCAAGAACAGCAGAGAGACACAGTTAGGAACCCAGCGGAGCAATTAGCAGCCAAAGAAGAAAAACACAAAGTCCGTGCAAAGACGCGAGCAGACGAGAATGTCATGTCACTCACGTCGCGGATAACGAGAAAGACGCGCCATGTTTGAACTGGCGTGACGTCAGTATTGAGATCCCCCCCTGCGTCACCCGTCGTCGAAGTTGGACGCTGAATTTAGACCCGGGTAGCACAACCGCTTCGTGTGGCTTTCCCATCGGCATTCCGGTCGGCCTTTATAGTTGCCTATTTACTTGATCTGTAAATAAGCAACTGTTGACCATATCAGCTTTAAAAAAAAAGAAGACAATTCATTTCAATCTGTCAATCGGTTATCGTAGAGTTGACTGAATCACAAGGAGTGTCTTCCCAGCCTGTCATTGTCTGACAGTGTTTACATCTGTTGACAGTAGACGCAAACGGAGCAGGTTTTAGGCCCACTAGCTGTGTAAATACCAGGGGATACCGATGACTACATTCTCATGTATCATTCTGATTTGATAGATGAAAGAAAGAAAGACAAGACATTGATATTCACGCACAGTATTTCCCCCCCTCATAAAATATTTGAAAAGGGCAAAAAAGAAGATGTGCTACAACCACATGAATGGATTTGCACGGTGGAGTGATGGGAGACGATGGGCGTCATTAATATGCATGCACTATTTGGTGAATATACATTAGTGGAAGGTTCAGGTGTCGCGCGGAATATTGCAACGTAATTAACATTCATCGACTCCATAAGGCGTTCGTGCTGATGTGAAATTGGCTTTTCAGTGGAAATAACAGGCACTTTGTCATTTGCACCAGTAGACAAACCGCAAAGCGGCTGCTCCTTCTTTTGCAATAATCAACTGCAACTCTTAATGTAGATGTAACCTTAAACAGGAGCTCACAGCACATTGATCACATTTCCTACATCAAATTAATCTTGTACATTTTTTTTTCAAAGGTTAAAACTGCTTTCATTGTGCAAATATCGCTCAACCTCTTTATGGAGGTTGGCAAGACGGATCTTGCTGTTAAGAATGAGAATAGTATGTTGTGTTATTTACTACGAGGGCAATCAATTTAATCAATTTGTCAGTGGAAAAAAAACCAATGCAAACAATACAAAGCAAGTGATGTGTATAATATGCAGCGGCTGCAACTTGTACTGTACGCAAACGTATGGTTACATACGTACACCGAAATATACACCAGTATATACAAAAAGGTATACTTCATACATTTCAATTTAAAAAATATAGAAAATAAAAACATCGGGCAATCAATTTAAACATGAATTTAATTCAGATGAAATTTGAGTCCTGTTCCTGCTCATATCAAGTTTTAGGCCAATTCCCAAACAATTTTCAAAGAAAGCCGAATCGCTTGTACGTATGCTAATGCATCGAGTTTTTAGCAGGTCTGAAACAGACAAACAAACAGGAGGGTCACACACGTCAATCAAACCCGACGTGTGCACACCCACACACACTCCGGAGCAGAGATCTTATTAGCCAGTCACCCATGTGGGAGTCCGGCATGAATTGTAAACACAGACATCGATTCCATAAATACTGAATCACGGCGTAATGACTTGGATTTCAAAACCCAGGTTCAGTGAATATTGACACTGATGAGTCATTGACTGGCAACACAATGATAAAGAAAAAAAAAACCCACGGCGACGGAGAGTTGCAGCAGGTAGGCTGTGTAGTGAGGAAAGTTGCTTTAATTGACCAAACTGCTCAGGCTGTAAACATACCTTATTTTTTTTTTATAGCTGTTAACTTTGCCACTCACATTTTCACAGAGCCCCGATACCATGGAAACAGCAGCAGCTAATGATAATAGCATATAAGTTTGGTCCGATCATAACTGATATTAACAGTAATCAGTATCACAGCTCACTGGCAGACTTAATCGTGAAGAATAAAAACAAATCAAGGTGGCGCGGGGGGTAGAGCGGGGTCGCCCGCCCATCACAGGGCCTGCGGTTCCACGTCGGCTGCAGCCGGACGAACCCCAGCTGCTTGGAAACCATGACCACGTCGAGACGCAAAACCAGAGAGTAGGTAACTGGACGGAGCCGACACAATCAGAATGCATGTACATCTGTTCCGCAGCGACCTGGTTACCATGACACCTCACATCAAATGATAAGCCTGTTGATAGATATTGTTCTCACTGTTAACAAAGCAAAAACCACAAAGGCCAAAACCAATAGTGAGTCGATTCCAGACGTCGGCGGAGCCGAAAATTGTGAAATACCTTATTCCTTCATGTCACACACGTCCTTTGTTTGGTGAAACGATGTTCGCCACGCGAGTGCCTGTGTCTGACTTGTGAGCGGCAGTGGGCCGACTTAATGTCTCTGCACAAAGAGACGAAACGAACCGGCTGCAAACTCTTTGAGAGGGAGAGATCTGTTGGGTTTGTGCAGCCATGTTGGAAATGGTGAGGTCACACAATGTGAACCTGCGGCACAGCGTTTGGTGCACACACACACTTCATCTTGCCCCTCAGAAATTTCTGTATTGACTCCAAACAACAACGAGGAACTTGTTGGACCTCAGAAGCAGCAGCCCCCTTCCCAAGTCCCCTCACTGTCAACACCATCACTAACTAGTATTTTGTATGCGAGTGTCTATTTCTTCCAGTTCCACCTTCAAGTGTCATTTAAAATTCTAATCAATAATTTGCGTGTCAACGGGGCATTTTCCAAAAATCCTGATTCATTTAAAAAAGCGCGATGCTGTGAAAGCATCGGCACTGAGCGGCTCGCTGCCGATATGCTGTTGCCATAGCGATCCCCCCCCCCCCGCTTGTCGTGACTCAAAGAATAAAAGGAAGCTCCTAGGTCCTTTCCAAGATTGTCCATTTCCCTCTGAAATGGGCCAGGTACGGGGAGAGAGGCACGCAGGGCTGGAGGCAGCAAACTAAACATGCAGCAGAGGAAATAAGAGGCTCTGAGGTGGGGTGAGTGCCAGTGGTCTGCGGGAGAAGTGGCTGTGGAAACATTTTGTTTTGGCTCTTATTGCCAAACGCTTTGACGCTAAAATTATAGAGTCCTGGAATCTGTGAATACTCAATGACCGATTTTATCATGAACCTGGATAAACACCACTGTACCTCTGGCCTCAGGAAGCTCAAGTGGTACAAAGTGGTTTTCGCCGGTGAGACCCACAGAGTTAAGGGCGCGCACGGCAAACAAACAAAAACCAAAGATGGCAACACGTTCAATACATTCAGATTTTTGTAGAAAAAGCAGCCGACGAAAGCTTTTCCCCACCTTCACAAGGAAAGAGAAAACCCCTCCCACCCCGGACACAAACTATTTGAAATGCTCCCCTCCGGCAAGAGGCCGAGGTCTGTCGAGACCAAAACCTCCCGTCGCAAAGACGGTTTCTTCCCTTCTGCCGTCAGCCTCATCAACAAGGCCCGGGACCCCCACTGACACCTCCCTCCCTTCCCCATGGACGTTACACGTTATATTAACGCAATCCACCCCACTCACACTCTTAACCATCAGTGACCCCGATAGTTATTGTAAATTTGTTGTGAATAGTGTGAATTTGATTTCATTTGATCGTATTTCATTCTATTCTCTTTTATTTTATTTTATTCTACATTCTTTTTTCTAATTCTGACAATCCCTTCGATCCATTCACAGTCAGATACTTGTAAAGTTGCATGAACCCTTATCTGTCTGCAGAGTGGGCTACGTTGAGACATGGGGACTTGGACGATCATTGGGGAAAACATCACAAACAGACAGGGCGTAGAAATGGTTAAAGATTTTACATTTTTTGGGGGGGATTTCCTGGGTCCTGGTCCTGTGGAATATCCGAATGGATATTCTGTTGAAAGGGAACGTTGCAGAATTTGATTAGTTCTCTTCGTCAGTGGGCTGGTACGACTCAGTCACTGCAGAAGTACAACAAAACGGAGTTTGCAGCTTCCACATTTAATTTCATTGAATTTTATTCTACGTTCTTCTTCTAATTCTCTGTATATACGTTGACTGCAACATGCACCTTAATAACACCAAAAAGAAATTCTCGTATGTCACCCGTGACCTACCTGGCAATAAAGCCTATTCTGATTTCTGATTGTGAATCATGAGAATGATATGAGTCTTTAGCTGCTACATGCTCCTCAATGTTCACCGGTTCGCTCCAAAACTTTTGGCCCAAAGTCCTCCGACCCTCCGATCTTTGAGTCAACAGTAAGTTTGGTGGGCACCAGGAAGTGGCATAATACCAATACCATTGTAGAGAGTTGCAACCCCACCACCCTTAACGCACGGCGACGTGCACGCGTTTTAAATCGCAGCATACGAATCAAACGTGAATTCTTCCAGGTTTCGGAGTTCAAACGTCCAGAAGAAGCTGGTTGAGACTATTGCCCCGATGAAGCACTGTGTTACTACTTCTGTGTTTCCGACTGGGAGCCATTGTGCCACTGCCACTACTTCTGTCACCTCATCAACACCGCGATCAGTAGTCAGGGCTTTTGTTTTTGTCACCATGTGACCTGCATGAGGTAAATCAACTCCCTGCATGTTTGTTGAAAGACGAGAGGATGAGTCAGGAACCAGCATTGCCCTGGTGGATGTTCTACCAGTGTTTGCTCTCCTCCTCTCGCTCCCGTCTCCTCACTCTTAATGAAAGGTCACGTCGGTGGAAGGTGTCAGTTGCTTTAGCTGATGGCTAGCTGCACTCACTAATTTCCCATCTGGAGCGAGAGCACGTCTGGAAAGGACACACCTGCCAACGCGGCTGTCAGCAAGCGCGCGAGAGTAGTGGGATAATTGAGCCGCCCCGGAGATCTAGTGGTGGAGAGGAATACAGGCGTTTAATGGCCACTTTGCTCACACTGGGACTGTGGGAGGTGAGTCACAGGACTTTCCACTTTAATCCAAGGACTAAGCTGTCACATTTGGACGTCATTAACGAGACAAGGCATTCATTAAATGTTAAGGACACAATGTGCCAAATTGCCGTCAGGCAAACTTCGGAAAGTATTTTGTCAACGGGGAAGTTTATCTCTGTCGTTTGTTTGATGTGTGGCCGAGCGGGCGGACCTTCGCCGAGGATGGGACAAGACGTGGGGCTTTTTTTTTTGGGGAGGGAGGGGGAAAAAGTGTCTTGACTCCAAATGTTATTGAAGACCGAGTCGTCGCGGGCGTCAGAGTCGGCGGAGCGCAGGTGATCTGGGGTTGACTGACTATCAAAGGGACAGATGGCACCGCCAGCTCCACTGGCGACATGACACATCGGTAGGTTAAAGGGACACAGCAGCATGTTCCTGACAGCCGCGACACGAGTCTGATGACCGCGTGCACACAAAAGAATTTGTTGGGTTTGATGATGATGATGATGATGATGATGATGATGAGGAGATGGCCTTGTCCTCGGTTAGACCTTGGTATAAACTCAGCACGTTGGATCGGATTCATGGAATAAGCATTGCACTTCACCATTACACCAATCATAACATGACTATCATGGTGAAAGTAGTGGAACCCACTTCCTCGAGTGATTATTCCTCCTTATATCTGACAAAGAAATAACTTTCCCCTTAGAATTTGCGATTCAGCTCTGTCTCTGAGTTCTTCAGCATGATTTTCTCTGGTGCAGATTTATTCAAAATTACCACTAAGTGTGTTTAAAATAGGGCTCCTTTTTGTTTGCACCACCTAAAGCATGATAGGGATCATTTAGAATAATGAAAACAATAGCGACAAAAAATCTGTGAGAGTTAGTTTTCCTCTTACATTTTTTTTTTTTTGATTTTACACTTTTCAGATTTTCGATTTCGCTGAAGCTCAGAATGTCCCATCAACATGTTTCCATGTCCCTGGAACACTGACAATCCCCTCGATCCATTCACAGTCAGATAATTGTGAAGTTGCATGAACCCTTATCTGTCTGCAGAGTGGGCTACGTTGAGACATGGGGACTTGGACGATCATTGGGGAAAACATCACAAGCAGACAGGGCGTAGAAATGGTTAAAGATTTGATTTCCTGGGTCCTGGTCCTGTGGAATATCCGAATGGATATTTTGTTGAAAGGGAGCGTTGCAGAATTTGATTCATTCTCCTCGTCAGCGGGCTGGTACGACTTAGTCCCTGCTTACGACTTAGACTTCCACATTCACCTCGATCGTGATTTTCCAGTGAGTGGAGACCAGTTCCTCCCCTTCAAAAGAATCTTACATCAGTGGCATAATGGAATCTCTTGATTTTTGGATTTATGTACACACACACACACACACACAGATAACTGTGTTTGTATTTGACGCTGGAACCCACCTCGGGGGCTGTCTTCAAATGAGGCACATATGCCGCATTAATTAGTTTCAGACTGGCAAATGAGTATGACAGGTGACAAACGGGGGTCCTCCCCTGCGAAAAAACCCCCCAGAAACTCTTTCTCCTCTCATAACTCACCGCCTGCTGAAAGATAAGTGAACCTTCCAAGGTTCCAACTGGCTCCTCACATGGTGAAATAGACAGGCAAAGTGATGACATACCTGGGAAGTGTAATCAGAGGTGGGTTTTTTTGGTATTTTTCTTCTTCTCCTCACCGGTGACATGGAACTGATGCTTTTAATCAGAACGACAGCTGTAGAAATGTGGAGTGCGCTAACAAGGGGCACATCTTTTATGCAAATTGTTCTGGTGCGGAGTAGATATTTCCGGAGGGTAAAAATTGTTAAGCTGACTCATCAGAGGGTGTGACTCATCAGAACCAAAGTGCAGTTAATGCAGTCGTACAACAGCTATACGGGATAAATGTAGACATCGGGCTCAGCAATCTTTGGTTTTTTTAAGCCCCCCTCAGTTAGAAACTGTGCAAAATGCATATTTTTTTTGACTATTTCAGAAATTCGCGTACATTTCGATGTCCTTTCTCCTATCAAAGCCGTTTGCTTTCAGCTACCAGATGCCCACTAAGCAGAGGGACGATTTCACATTAATCCAAACTGTCAATCATCCCCATCTGTCGCTCTGCTACCTGCTGAAACGATAACACCTGCACCAGCAGAGCAGCCTCTCTCTCCAACTGCTGTCACATTGACTCTCGCAAGCCCCCTTTTCTTCGATACGGCACAGTACCCACAGTAATCATATATGGAGTGACAATAAACCTAAGTGGTGACGGGCAAAAGAAAAATCATTTAACATGCATTGGATGTATTAGCAATTTTGTTCGCCTAAATCAGTTCATCAACCTCCTCAGTTCTGACAAATGCATTTACGGTCAAAGACTGTTCATTTGGTATTTTATCTCCCTGTGACAATGAGCCTTTATTTTGTGTTTTATATATTTTACGAGATTCTATTTTATAGTCACCTCCGATCTTTAAAAACATTGATACTCCCATAAAAGTGTGTTGTAATTTGTGATCTAAAAACCCCATCTTACACCTTCTGTTCGCATACATTCATTATCTGGACATCTTGATGTCGACGAGGGGAAAATTCATGCATAATGGAGACGCAAAATGCACACTTGTTATCCTGAGGTGCGGCTGTTGAATCACGTTTTAATCATAAGTTACCACATTCCTAAGAATCAAACGTCCATGCTGTTAACGTGCTAAAATAATGCATAATGGTATTATGCATTATTTTATCATCAAAGCTATTATAATTATCATTCGGTGGGGTTTTTGAATGTCTGTACAAAATAGGTTGTCATGCATGACCATCCTATAGATGTTGTCAACCTCATACCAAATTATCATTGAAATCCATCCGATAGGTAACATTTCAATCTCGGCCAAAGTGGTGGACTGGTAATTATCCGCCCAATTCTTTATTCTGTTAGCCTACAGTAGTTTGTCTGGCCTGAAATAGCCTTTACATGCCTTTGGCTCTCCCGGGGCGGGACAGTCACCTTGCGGAAAACAGGGCAGCCCCTTGAGATCATCCCTCATTCCTTACTTTGGCCCGTCGGCTTCACCTGCTTTTAATATGCATGTTGAGATCCGATCACAATGCGGGCAGAGTAGACGGAGTAGAGGTACTTCTACTCCCAATAGTCCCGGCTGTAAACAGGCCTGCTCCAGCTCGAGTTATTCCTCACGTGCTTGAGTTATAATTTCAACCACATTGACCAGCATTGCTTTTGAATACTCATCGTGCATTTTGCTTTCGGGCTCAGTGTTGCCATGACGGCAACTAAGTCTCGCAAACTTCCATCCGAGAGAGTTGCACTTTTACCTCGGTCGGGCCAGCGTTGGCACCGAGGCCAACGAGACAGGGAAGGGAAAGTCCAAATTCTCTTCGAAAAAACGTATTTATTCAGTGATATGGGATATGGGCGACATATAGACGTTTGACTCCTTTGCCATTGCTAGTACAAGGGTAAGTAAAAAGTAAGCGGTGGCAAGTCACGGTGCTTGATGTTTTATATATATTTCACTTCAACGCCAACTGAGCAACGTTCGAGCACTGCTCAAATGGAGGTGGGTGGAATTTGTGGCAGAGATGGCAAACAGTTTGGGGAAGATACAAACGGAGGCAACCGAGTTTTATCAGATCCCTAAATTGATCCAGACCGAGCCTCAGAGTTGCCTACGGACACCAAAGAATAATTTTTACTTACTTTTGAATACTGGTTGTGTCATTTGCTTTCAGGCTCTGTGTTGCCATGACGGCAACTAACTCTCGCAAGCTTCCATCCGAGAGAGTTGCACTTTTACCCCGGTACGGGCCAGTGCTGGCACCCGAGGCCAGCGACGCAGGGAAGAGAAAGTCGAAAAATGCCGGCCTTCTGGCGAAACACATTCATTCAGTGAAATGGGATACGGGCTACATCCTTGGAAAAAAAGAAAAACGGCTCTGAGAGGAAATTGAATTGATTTTCAATAACTGTCTGTGTTGCTCCTTCTTCCCACTTTCCCCTCATTAAGTCGTGCATTCAGCCCCAGCTTCCTCTGCATTCTTTCGTGCGCCATTTCCTATACTCTTCCCCTCATCACGTGGCTCTGGATAGTGAGTGAATGTGTTTTCCCAATTTGATTCCACGGAGATACAGACAAAGGATTTTGTCATTGTAGGGATACTTCTCCCAGAAAAAAGGCCCTCGCTGTTTTTGTTCCAGCGACGCCAAAAGCCCCGAGTCCTATATATCATCCCTCGTCACTGGCTTCACGTACTTTGAGCCGCAACGATACGACTTGTCGGCCGTACAATGCGGAACACGGCAGATTTTCTCTCTCTATTTTTCCCGACACCATCCATGCGTGTAAGCTGGTCTGAATTTCCTTTGAGGTAAGGCCTGGATTAGAGGCCCCCGCCATGCACTCCGCTCTGCTCAGTGATTTTATTATCACTGCAGGTTTTGTTGTCAGCATTCCTACACCTGACAGAGACCCTGCCGTGAGACCTGCTCCTCAAAGACGGCCGGAATAGCGTGACGAAGCAGTCGCACGGGGATAACAGCTGAAATATTCCGAGGGGTCTTTACATAATGGCAGGAATCTTTTTTTTTTTTTATCTGTTAGCAGCCACAGGTCAAACAAGTCCTCCGTTTAACTTTTGCTGGTTCAGTAGAAATTAAGACTACACTAACGTCGACTCTGGTTCAGACACGTTGGAACTGCGGTACGTCTTTGAGCACACAGTTATAACACAACGGTTATATGATTTTGTTTCAGTTATCATAATCCTTTCCAGACTTTGCTGACACTGTTTGCATCCCTCCCTCTTTTCCTCTGGTGGCAGCCCACCATTATGTACAGTAAGGTCTGTGAGAGCTTGTTGAGAGATGTGTTGCTTAGCACTAACCAGTAGGCACCTTCATCTGCACAGCTTTGCACAAGAAGTACTGTCGGAGCCTACGCACAGACCGTGCAATGGCAATCGCTGGCCAGTTCCAATGTGGTAGACTCCTGTATCTTGGCCATCTGCAGTTGGTTCAGTCGAGTATATTCGCATGTAAAAGTTCACTGAACTCTGCATCGACTTCTCTTTGACTTTTAGGGTCTGGGGTTTGAATATTCGACGTTTCAGTGAAGCCTCGCCGTGGTCCACTGTGCCATCGCATCTACAAATAGTTGATGCAATGACGTGAACATTTTGGTGGAGACAATCTAAGGTCCCCACTAGGACAAGTTGTAATATCTTTGCTGATGCCCAGACTTTTCATTTAGTGCCATCGTCGGGTCCAAATTTGAATGTGGTTGGTTCATGAAACGATGAACCAACCAACGGCTGTCGACTCTAATACTCTCTCAAGACCGGAAAATCTCGACTTCCAAGTTGTATGGAACTCAGAAGTGTTTTGTGTCTTTTGAAAGGCACCTACAAGCTATTATGTCACTGTGTTCCCTGCATGCTGCCAAACTAGAGGAACGATGACTATTGAATGGTGGAAAAACTATAAAAGGAAGACTGAAGCCGCAAATAATCGCGACCATCCCTAATCTTGTTGATTTATGGAAATGGGTAGTTTTCCGTGAGGCGAGTTTACAGTATGAAAGGTTTGTGTAAACAGCTCATCTCCGGGTGCGACCTTGACCAGAGAAGGAACTTTACTGTCTTGTTTACCGCACGGTATGTAAATGTAGCCATTGTCTCTGGCTTCTTTCTCCAGGATTAGCCGCTCGTTTCCTTGGCACGGTTCCTTCACCCAGGGCTGAGTGGGCTGTGTACACACATCCACTCACAGCCCCTGATGTCATTTCTCTGATAGCACGATGCACACGGCCTTCATCTGTTGTTATTACCAATATGCCAAGAGGCAGCAGAGACACCGGACTTGATTTAGCGAGTCCATTTTTTTTTATCAATGCCTAACATTTATTTGACTTTGGCCCTCACAAGATTTTTCACTTTGGAGCACTTAAAACAATTTAGATTATTACTATTGTTTTGTTTAAGTTACATCACTAAGTTGTTTGATTCAGTTGTTTTGTCTTTATTTCAGTTTGACTTCTAATGCAAGGAAATGCTCAAATAAAATGATAAAAAAAAATAAAAAAAAATCATTCAGTATGAGAACACACAGACGGAATCCAGGCTTCTGGCCAGCTCTCACATCCACAAACATAAATCCATGGGAGTTTTTCCAGACATTGCTGAAATGGCCAAGGCTGGAGGCAGCTCGGTGACAGCCGCATGGGAGGAGGGTTTGTAGAAGGTGTGTGTGTGTGTGTGTGTGTGTTCAGGTGGGGGTGGGAGGGTTGATAATCAGGCACAAGAGAAGAAAGGGCAGTTCCGGTGGATGGAGAGTAGCTCCACTGGGCTTCCTTTCTTTTTTTTCCTTCTTTCAAAGGCTGTCCCCATTAACAGGACTGATGAGCATCTCTACAACAAGCCGCAAAGTCATTCGGCCTTGGGAGCCATAGAGAGTCCTCGATGTGTTAGGATAAGTCACTCCCGAGACCACTAAAAGCCATTATTAGAAGGTGTTTATCGAGCCTAGCCGTGGCCTAGATACAGCTTAATATCCCAAGAACAGTTATAGCCCATAATTATGTTACACTTTTGGCGAAGACCGGCCTTGATTAGATAAATGATGAATAGGTCCATCAGGAAGAAGAAGAAGAAGAAAAACAAGCTGCAAGGTTTCAGTCAGTTGGCTTATTTTTGCAAAGGCACTGGAACATTTGTTTTCCTTCTCATCACTGTACTGTGATGAGGTTTGACATCAAAAAAATGGAAGTCAGTATTGAATAAAAAAGGTTTATATCACTTGATGAAGCATCCGATTCTGTGCCAGGAAGTAATGGGCAAATTAAAACTGTTGTTTCGCTGTGAAAAGGAATGAAAATATTAACAATGAAATGGAGTTTCGCTGCTTTTCGCTGGTTTGTCTCATTAAAAATGTTAGAGCCTGATTAAAAATCTTATTTCCTCGGCAACGTGTTCCATGGTTATGATGACCCAGAGCTCAGGCACCTCAGCAGCCTTGTATCCGGTTGACCGGCAAAACAATGTGATTTTAGAAAGTGGAAATTGGAAACATTTCAATTCCGCCCATACTTTACCCGATTGATTTTGGAAGTTGCTCGGTGGTGCGAGGTCGGTGATCTTGTGGCGGACACACTGTCACGGCTGGCCAGTTGTTTGGTTGGTAAGTTCCAGCTGATTCTGGCATTTTATAGACGACATGGCACAAGACGATAACGGGGCTCAAATAGTCGAGGGACGTATCACCACATAGAGCAGAGAATAAGTCTTTGCTCGATACTAAATGCTGAAGAATACCAGGCGATCGTGGGTCTACGTCCATTCTCACGACACTCTTATGTGAACCAAAAATGTATCTGAATGGGGCAAACGACATGGAATGACCTTAGTGTGTCTCAGAGAGGGCTGGATCCATGATGAAGAGATCTCATCGGTTGCATTATGGGTACTTTAGGATCCACCGATTGTTCGAGCGTCGCCCCCTCTCCGCTTCTACTTCATCCGTCTTGCTTGAGATCCTGTTTGTGGCTCGTCCGGTTACTTCTAACGACACATTACAGGACCGGTGAGTGATGAGGGTGAAGTCAGAACCGTCACCTCTGAGGAGCGAACTCATTTCATGGATGATCATCGTGTCTTCATGTCTTGAAAAGGACTCGATAGTTCTGCGGCCCAGTCGCTCTGTATGTGTGCCGCGTAGTGCGCCGTCCCGAGAGGCAAAGAGATACAACTGACATTTTTTAAATAGGTTCAGTGAATAGGTTCATTGGGACTTTAATTACATTCACTCTTTAACCGAGAGTGTTGTGGGCGATGGAAGTGGATCTTGACAAGCCGACGTGCTCTCACGACGGATCCGCCCGCACAGCGCCGCTTGCGATTGCACCTCTATCTGCAGGCGGCGCGGGCATAGCACTGAAATCACTAATGCTCAATTAGCGGATTAGCAGATCCAATTAGGAGATCTCCTCTGTCTCAAATCAAGTCTTTGTCAACATGTCGTATGAAAATGAGATACTCCACATTCCCACTTAAGGAAGGTCCCCCCCGTCAAAATGACCACACCCCTGATTGACTGTTGCATTGTTTGTGCAGCCCCGTGGACACCTTTTGTTTTCAAGCCCGTTCTTGATGAAATCATTTATATTTCCAGGCACATTTCAAAGAGAGACGGAGCTGCAGTGTGTGTGTGTGTGTGTGTGTGTGTGTGTGTGTGTGTGTGTGTTGAGATAAGTCCAGACAGCTTAGACGTAATGTGAAAACACTTTATGCTGCAACAGTTAGGCTGCTGTGTATATTCTGCATCTTCTGGGCTTTTTTAAAAAACAAAAACAAATGACGCCTCAAACCAATTGTGGAGGCCAACGACGGAAACAAATGAAGAGAGGAAACAAGTCTGTAGCCTGAAAAATTTGAATCGAGCATGTGGTTTTAATTACGTGCAGATAAGTTCCCGAGAAAACTTGAGCGTTGATGAATTTCCCTTTCATCATCTTTAAGCCAACCGGACTTTATTCACCTCATTTGCGAACGGAATCTCTTCCACATAAAGAGCTGCTGGTGCGGCAATAACTCCTTTGCACGTTTCATACATTGCCGCTTGTTTGATACAAGGTCATTAAATGAATATAGCCATCTGGCTCCAGGCAAACTGGTATTCAGAGTTCGTCACACTTGTTGTGTATATGGAAGCACTTGTACACATCCCGTTCAAGGCGGGAATGTTGTGGCTCTTCTTCGCGCTCGCTGCTCTTTTCTTACGGGTGTTGTCGGTCACAGGGCTGGATCGATGTGTAGAACCGGTGTCACAGCCCACACGAACCCCCCGCCAAAGTTTACCAGGGTTAACGTGGGCTAGCCTGGAATATAACTCTCTAGTCCAGATTATACCCGCTTTGTGTTTTTAATAAATAAGTCTGTATTTTAATGTCCAGGGTTTCTTTTTATTTCCATCATAATTTATATATTTCGGGCTCGAACAGACGTTATGTCTCCTGTCCAGATTATACCTCATTGTGGTGTTGTAACAGACAACGTATACGATTACAAATTTAGAAATTGGAGAAAAAAAACATCAGGAAATAGTGATCGTGAAGTCATCAGATTTGAGGGGTTAGGAGGTTAATTTAAATTTAAAAAAGTTTAGCCAGACCACTGTGTTCTGTGTGTGTGTGTGTGTGTGTGGGGGGGGGGGGCTGTTTTTCTTCCCCCAGGTATATCCTGGGCTAGTCCAGTTTTACCCCAGGGTATAAAACTGGATGGCGTACTTTAACCCCGGTCATATTCTGGGGAGGGGGTATTTTTTGGGCCGCTTCACCGGCTTGTTGGGTTCAATGTAAACTAAGTTGTTCTTCTTGACAGTAGTTTAGCGGGACCTCTGTATAAAAGCTGCTGCTTACTGTAAACCTGTTGTCCCTCTTATCGTTTCGTGAATCCCTAAACCAAGAGCTGCAGTCAAAGGAACCGGGTCTGACGTGGATCTCGTCGGTGCTTTTCATTCACGACACAAGTGACTTTTCAGGGCGATGACACAAATCGCCCCGAATGTGCAACTCCTCTGATCGCTGAAACAATCGCCGGCGCAATTCGGAGTTGGGACTCCCCGTGTGAGGTAATAACACGAGGGCACTGAATTTCACTCGGTGACAGTAATTGCTCCAAAGTGATACTCGCTGATATGACATGCAAATTGCTCTCTGTGGTGTCGTTGGGACTGAGTGCTCCCGGGCACTAACAGGACTCATTAAGTATGAAACCCATATAACTCTTTCTTCTTTATTCACTTTTGTTGGTTTAGGTCCAAAGAGTTTGCACGTGTTGACAAAAAACACAGCTCACCTGCAAAGTTCATGATCCAGAAAAGAGGTTGAGCGTCGATATCTATGACAATGTTTGAGTCACGAACTTCCTCAGAAGAGCTTGTTGCAATCAAACTAGGATGAAGTCGCCAATGTAATAACAAAACACAATACCTAAGCTAAATCCACGACAAATCACTCTACACACGCATGAATATGAACTCTTCGTGTTTTGTTTCAATCGAAAAATAGGATTTCTAGAGGTTTTTGCATTAGAGTAAAGAGATTCTCCTTCATGTAGTCGTTTCTCGAAAACCCAACTTTCCTGACACGCGGATTATTAATACATCGCTTCTCATCGGGGCACAAAGTAGCTGCTGCGAAAATGAAATAATGAAATGCACATTAACACATTAACATTGGATCTGTCAGCTCTAATAAAGTGAAGGACCGCCGGATTCATTAACACCCTCATGCTGAGCGCTCATCTTTCAACGCACTGAGTACACACCGGTGTTATTCCTGATAGGGAACGTGGGCAAAGCTATAAAATTAAGAACCAGGTTGAATTAAACCAGAGTTATCCTTCAAATTACAACTTCCAGCGGCTATTTTTGCAACCCACGATGAGATTAATCATTTGCTGTGACAGTCATTAGGAGCCACCAGATAGCCATGAAATATTGATATTCATTATGCCCATTATAGAGATTTTCTTTTCCTTTTTTGGACCCTGGATTTGTTTTTTTGCTATCAACACGAAAGACAATTGGCAACCCACCGTGACGACACCCGTTGGTTTGTGAGCTTTGAAGCCTCGAGTTTTTCACATTTTGACCAGCGCCATGTTGGCTTTATTTGAAAATGGACGTCGAATTGGGGGCGCGGTCCGGCTGAGAGCTCGTCCCCTGCGCGCCCACCTACACCTGCAACCATGCACCGATTGGACGGCACCAGCCGTCAATCACGCTATAGCCACGTGGCCATGGATACGGTGCTTTGTTGTCTATTCTTCTCTTATTGAGACCTCAAATTTCCAAAATGACCACCGTGCAGTGTCGAACCCGCAAACTCCTCAGGAAAATCAAATGAGAAATAGAGTCAGTTTCTCATAGACTTCCATAGAAACAACCAGTGGAGTCGCCCGCTGCGGGTGATTCCAGAAAATACAGGCGTCAGGCACTTTTTTTCCGGATCTGGGGACTACGGCCAGTTTTATATATAAAGTCTGTGTTTGGAAATTGTCAAACTCGTGTAGCTTCATTTTAAATGCCAGCGGAGGTCCCAGACTTTGCAAAAAATGCAAAATACCGTCAGGGGTGAAATGGGTTTCAAATGATGCGCGACGTAGGACATTTCTTTTTTCCGATGGCGTGTTGCAGTTACAAAAAAATGAATATTTCTGAAAGCGTCCTATAACTTCAGTGAAGAGCTGGAACAAGCTGTCAGACATGAGGATTTTTTAATCTCACAGTAACCGGCGGAGGGGAAGTTTGCTGTGGGTATTTCGTGGTCTTCAAAATGAGAGGAAGTTTCTGGTGACACCTGAACTAGCGCTCTCTCTCTCTCTCTCTCTCTCTCTCCCTCCCCCTCTCTCTCTCTAGCGCCACCAACAGGCCGGATTGTTTTCGTTTGTCGCGTCGATGCGTAGCAGCACCTAATGACAAGACTTGTGCGTCGTGGCGACTTTGACGTTCTCATCTCCCGCCGCTCTCGGATGGATTTACAGCAGAGAAGTTTAAGCCACCCTGACCACATCACACACACGCTCTCCGGCTTCCCCCCTCGGAGCCGGAGTCCACATTAACATCGTAATAGGAAAGTGTGTTAAAGCGCGGCTTTAGCCGCCTGACAAGAGCGAATTGGATGTCAGAGGGATCCCTGCTCAGTTTAATTGAATCTGCCCGGCGCTGAAAAAGAAAATCTGGAGTCAAAATAACCTATTAGATCCATCGGGTAATGTTGTGTTGGGTTTGACAGGTCGCCGCCCCACCACCGCCCTCTCGCCTTTATCCCTGCAGGTCGCAGGAATGTGGAGGTGGGCGGCAGCTGATGTTATCCACGGTGTTCCTCTCCCCCTGTTTATGTTTCTCATTAATAAATTGTGTCTTCCTCCTGCTTTTTTCCTGGAGCCGCGCTCCGCAAACCCGTGGCGTGTGGAACTAGGCTGCAGAAGCGCGCGCGTGTGTGTGTGTGTGTGTGTGAGAGAGTTACTAGAGGTAATGTATGGTGAAGGCTGACGGTCTGTTCCGCCTGATTGCTAAGAATCATTGTTGTACAGTGTCCTCGCTTCACTTTTTATGGCTTTCCCTTGTTGTAAGTCTTTTTTTTTTTTTTTTAAAGGCATTGTCTTGGACGGGAAGGTGTAGTGCACGGTGTAATGGTGTCCTTTATATCTGTAATATGTACATCATATGAGGCACAAAGATGCTTTGAGGGTTGTTGTTGTTTTCCATTGTGGACTATTTGGTGGAAATATTTGCCCCTGTGAAGGACCAATCACGTCCCTCAAGGCATCTAATAATAATAATGATAATGATATATATGCTTTTCTAAATATTCAAAGATGCTGTTGTTGGTTTTTTTTTCCCCAAGTGCGGAATTTATGGGAAAAACATGTCAAAACGTATATTCATTTATTTTAAAATTCTGAATGAATTGTATGATACCGAGTGATTTCCCACAGTGCACCGCGAGTATATGGCAATTGTTTATTACAATTACAACCTCCTATTCTTGTGGCAATTTTGTCGAGTGATTAACAAAATGTTGGCCACATAAAAAAGGAGCCAAACTGATCCCGGGAAAGGGGAGAATTGTGTGTTGCGTCTTGTTCGCTGCAAACAAAAGAACAGAGAGAAAAAAACTGCCTCTATCGTTTTTAAATCTGAAGTGATGGATGCAACAATACGCAACTGAGGAGACAGGAGGAGGAGAGTTGAACAGTGAGTCCAGCAAAACAGAGATTTTGGATTTTGGCAGTTCTGTTCTTTTTAGTGAAATGCCTCAAGATTAAGTTCAGGTATAATGGGGACAATTAGTCAAAAAGGTGGTTGGGATTTGATGCTGTCAGAATTTGGCACTTTTAAATTATTACGGTGGGGTTATCTTAAAACATTTGTGTCTGCTCATAAGTGAAGTAAAACAAGTCACGAACAAACGCAGAGGAAGTTTTCTTTATTTTTTTCTGCTTAATAGTTTGGAACCCATTGTCCCTAATGTATTGTCATTGACTAATACTAAATATACTGGTGACATTTTGTATCTTGCCAGGTTTATTTCCTCCATGCAGCTCGCTCAATGAAAGCCCTGGAGCACAGTGGGCCACATTCGTGATAGCAGACCAAGCAGCTCTGGATTTACTGTGGTTGCACGTTAATGTATACGGGTTTCGCCCCCGGCAACCAAGTCGACCATATGGTGAAAATCCTATGTGATTATCTATTACTGTGGGGGGGGGGGGGTCGGTTGTTTTTTTTTCGCTGCAGCACCAAAGCCTCCTCCGTTTAAATGCCTGACATTACATATCATTTCCATCACGGTCCCATTTAACGGTCGGACAGACCCAGAGGGGAGCCGGCGGCTGTTGTCCGTCCACACTGAGGGTTCTTCTTCTCCGTCTTTTCAGATTCCCGAGCTGGAGAAGGAGCGCCGCGGACGGTGGACCACGCAGTGATTGGGGGAGTGGTGGCCGTGGTCGTCTTCGCCATGCTCTGTCTACTCATCGTCCTGGGGCGCTACTTTGCGAGACACAAAGGTATGGTGGACCCTCGAAAGTGGAGCTCGACGACCACTGCGAGCCGATCTAATTTGATCTGATGAGAGCAGCATCTGAATACGTCAAAGATTTGAGGATTGACATCGCCAACATCAATAGGCAATATGGACTTTTTTAGATGCAAGAATTACATGTGCAAAACACACAGAAAATGGAAGATCATACACTACACATAACATGAGTAAAATACCTTGTATTAATATATCGATATAATATCATAGAAAAACTGAAAATACAACAACATACATTTCCCTTTAAAACCATAAAAGTGAATCAGCGGCTACAAGTTTCATGAGGTGCAGCCTCTTGACTTTGTTTCTGCAAAAAAGAAACTTCTTTTTACATCCTTGGATGGATGCAGTGCAAACATAATGGAAATATGGCTATTAAGGCTATGGGTTACTGATGGGGAGTAAAATGTAATCTTTCATGCTGCCACGCTGAATAGTACAACGCATCTCGTATGCAGCCCTCATAGCGCAGAAATAATTAGAACCTATAATGAATTTCCACACTATGATATTTCTTATGCACAAGGAATTGGATACATCGACCACTTTAGGAAGGAAATAGTGTAAATGAGGCAAAGTAAATGTGCAGAGGAGACTTCTTCTTGTTTTTAATGTGATGTTGCTCCCAGGGTTTTCTCGCCCTCAGATTTCGTCTGTTCAGCGGCGATTATTGACAGTGTTAAAGTGCAGTAAGGTTCATGATATCGGCAGTAAGTTTCATACGGCTGGTATACGTTGACCCGCGCAGTTCATTATTTGTAATTAACCTCAGCTCCTCAGGCTCGTATCACCGCTGCATGTCAACAACCGCGCGGACCTGGCGATTAAATTTTAGCTGCTGTGATGTCGTTAAATTAATGGCCGAGAGACTGTTGTCTTTTGTTTTTTCTTTGGCAATGTGGAGGCGACGTGGTCTAAAAGGAAATGTACCCACGCGGCAGTCCGCTGTTTGGGGGAAAACGCACAGGATTTATCAAGGGCCTGGTGATTCACAGTTTAGCAGGTTTTGCAAAAAAGGTTCTGTACAAGCCGTGTCATACTGTATATCACCAAGTAACTAATTAAAACCAAACTCACATGGACAATTTACAACTTGCATATACACCAGTGAGATAAAATCCACTTAAAATGACATGAACGGTCTCTGGGAAAGATTGATTCAACTTTGACTTTTTACCTCGGCCCATGTCCCATCTGCTAATAAAGGCCATAAACCACTAGGGGGCGATCCAGATGATTTGGCTTCCCTTTTGGGGAGCTGTCATGTCGTCGATCTCTATGTACAGTCTGTAACGCTGACTGACTGTGTGTGTGTGCAAGTGTTTGGCACAGTAACACTTTTCGACTAGTGAGACAAAAGCATTCCCACATATTTCCCAGACGTCCCAATTTAAATTCTTTTAAATAATTATCAGAAAGACGCATCTTCTCACATGCAGTCTCAACATGTCACCATTCTTGTGTCACAGCACCAATTATACACAGCATTTCCGCTTGGGGAAGTGCCCTTCCCCATCGGTTCTGGAGTATGGCCTTGCCTTCGTTATCAAACTCTACCGTGATGGGATATGAATGAATCTTCTAAATGAGGTTTGAAGTGGCCTGCCAGTTCCCCCCCCCCCTTTCTTTCCTTTTTGGTGCTGAACTTGACAAGGTTAATTTGAAGGTGCCAGCCATGCTCTTCGCCACACTCCAGGTTATGACCAAACCCCTGATTTTCACGTGCCAGTCTGGAATGAAGCAAATTGGGCCAATGATGTATAATCAGAATATCAGAGCTCGCTGGTCCTCGGTTTGTGTAAATGACCACACGGTGAAGGATTTGCATAATCAGGTGCTGTGGGATGTTGGGGGGGGGGCACACTTTTTAATCTTTGGTACCATCAGAGCAGCAGGCTATTATGGAGTCCGTGACACTGTCCTTCATCCCCCCCCAACCCCCCCCCCCCCCCCCAGGTACCTACTTCACACACGAAGCCAAAGGAGCAGACGACGCAGCGGACGCAGACACAGCCATCATCAACGCAGAGGGTGGCCACACCAACTCGGACGAAAAGAAGGAGTACTACATCTAATCAAAGCAGGACCCCTCACTCCCGTGTCCCCTTTGGGACACGCCGAGCTGGTTTTGGGGGCCGGGGAAAGGGGTTGGAGAGGGGTCGACGGTGGTTCAGGATCACTTTTAGTGAGAGTAGAGGGGTCAACGAGTAGACGATAAATGGGTTTTTAAAGGAAGGCCTGGTTTTAAGCCGTTGTTTAGTCTAGTCTGCAGATGTAGATGGAATGTTTTGTGTGTTCAAAAAAAAAAAAAAAAAATCTAAAATGGAGGGGGGAAAAAATGGGAGGGATTTGGGGTAAAGTGAGTGAGGGGATGGGTTGGGGGCGGGAGGGTGCGCCAGACGTTGCCAGAAATCACTGTAGAGAGCTTCACCATTCGACACCTCCCCGACTGCTGGTACGACTTTTCATTCAGCTCAACCATTTGCAGAAAATTCTGTGCCTTGTTCTAAATTTCTGTTTGGTTTCGTTCTATCCACACTTTGAGTTTGCGTTGATCCTCATTTGCATAACGGTGTTGTTCCCCCTCTTCTCCCGTCTCATCCTCCTCACTTGTGAAAATCGATGTGCTGTTGGCTTTTTGTATGAGGGTGAAAAAAATTACACGGCCACTTTATTCATTTTCCCAGATGTATCCGCGCACACACACGCGCGCGTCCTCTCTCCTGCGCGACAAAAACTCTTTCCAGTATACTGTGATTTGTCTCAAGCCATTGCTCCCCACTCCTTTAGACAGCTCCAGAAAATGCATGGAATACTTTACATATCATTGTACAAAGGACATACATGAGAAAACCGGCTGGATGTACTGTATATGCCATCCCTGCCCCCCTCCTTAACAAAACCTAATCCCTAAAAAACGAAAAAAGGCAGTAAAGAACGATGTGAAAGGATCTTCCCATTCAATTTGGCCAAGTCAGTTTTGAATTCATTTTTTAGCTTGTTGTCGTTCTTCGGAGCAGATATACTGCTGCATCTCAAACAATTACTTCTCCTGGTAAAGTGAAGCAGTGCATTATCTCTTTCCTCACCGTGCTGTCGTTTCATTATAGTAATTTCTTCCTCTGTTTAGTATTATTTTTCTTCTGTTCCGTTAAATGGCAGCCTCCTTTTCCCACCGGCTTCTTTTATTGAGTTGTAATGATGAGATTTAAGCGGTTTCCATCTGTCCTCACTCCGGAATATATTTTTCTTACGAAAACGGGAAAGTGGGAAGAATCTGAGTTGTTTTCAAATAGTTTCTGGCGGACTCTGAGTGAAGATGTTAAAAGGGCCGTGGAAGGGAAAAGTATTTGGTATTGTTATTGGTCAATCAGCAGCCATGTACATAACTTTAACGAGCAGAGAAAGAGCCTTGAACAAACTCCAAACTGAAACACATTCAAATTTAATTTTAGGAATACTTAAGCTGCACAAAACAAAAAGGGAAAAAGGAAACGGTCAACACAATCCAATGTAAATCAAACCGATCCCCGCTGTATTGTGCACTAATCCTTACTGAGAAACATTTCTGACGACTTACTAGAATTACAATGGAGTGCTACCTTCTGTGGATTTTGTCGTATCACATTGTCAAACTGTTCAAACAGATCAAATGTGTGGTAACGTCAGCGGCCCTCCAACCGCCGCGCTCCGACAGACAGCTCGGTCCATCCGCTGTGCGTGACGCAGCTGATCGACCAGCCGATGGAGCTGCTCCGCTCCTGCAGCTCGAGTGCTCCAACACGCCGCGTCTTTCCGCATGTCTGTGCGTGTCGAAACTCGCTCTCCCTGCGTCCTTATCGCGCTTCGCGTGTCACCTGCCAAAACCCAACGAGGATCTGTTTTGCTGCGCCAGCTGGGAGGCAAACTGAGGAAATGCCAAAAGTAATTAATTGTTTGCAGGCGAAGTTAATACACATGTCGTTCTCCGTGGTGTTAATCCACGGTTTGCATTAACCCCCCCCCCACACACACACACCCGCTGCTTCTCAACATGGCAATGAGGGTCTTGTTGATGGCGTCATTTGTCTCTATTATGTGTTCACACGGCAAGCAAGCTCACTCGATGCGTCCGTACGCCATGCGACGGTGGCGGGTGGAGCGAGGTGGAGGTCCGCGTGTCACGATATTGCATGTTTTATCGATGATGATTTGGACTCATCATCATCGGCCCCAACGCTGGCTGCAGTTCTCTGCAGTCCTTACGGCACTTATCCCTGTGGTGGGGGGGGGGGGGGGGGGGGGGGGGGGGGTATTGTCAAAGTGAAGTTACTCTCAAGTGAAGAAAGCTAGAATCAACTGGACAAAACAAATGACATCGGTCCGGAAAGAAAAGTGGCAAGACCCACAAGTTAGTTTGAACCCTCCAAAGTGATATATATATAGATTGTGAATGAAATTAGAAAAATGAGTGTAACTTCCGACAAAATTTGTTAATCAGCACGAAGGCATAACAACCATATTTTAGCTAAATCATAGCAATTTGGGTGGCGCAATTAAAAAGAGCGTAAGGCAATTCAGTGATTCGACCCACCTATTTAGTAAGTAAGTAGCTCATGTCACATTAACAACAGATAATGTGACACAAGGAAACGTGGGAAATAGAGAAAACACATGTAAGTGCAGAAATTCCGCAAGTCGTATCATACAAAACTTTGTCTTTGATTTGTTTGTTTGAAGCCATACAGGGTTTCCATTGGTTGTCTTCCCTCAGAAACATCGATTGTTTGCACGTCGTTATGCCTTGTGTGTCTCGTCTAGCTGGATTACGTGTGTTTTCTATGAATGCAACACGTGTGTTGTCAGAGTGGCAAAGATATTTTGTTCATTTGCCTGTGTTTTCCTCACGTTGTCCACTCTCTTCGCCCGCTGTAACAGAAACAAGATTTCCCCTGATTTTTACGCCGAAAAGGCCACTGAACACCACTTTTACACTCAGCCCTTTTTTGGGGAAAGTAATGGATTCTTTCAGGGGCAATGTGTGAGAACTGGTCAACCGTTAAAAGCTTCACAAGAAACCAGAAATTGAACTCTTGTCCTTCCTCCCTTTCGCCTAAACCGTAGTCGGACGGCCGCTTCAGTGGAGTTGCTTGCCACGTGTACACTGACATCTAAGAAATTTTAATACTTGCCATGTTAAAGCATTTGATTGGATTTTGTGAATGTGCAACTCAGATTGCAACGTGATAGCTTTATGGTCATGCATGAAGACAGCATCTTTTTGTATTGAGAATGTGGGTTTAGGTTTGTCACTTGAGAAGGTTGTTGTGATGTACATTGTGCAAACTTCCCTTTCCTCAGCATAACATATGTGCACATTTTGAAGTAATTAAATTTTTATATATTCCTCTCCGTTTGTTTTCTGCTAATTGAGAAGGCAGGCGGTTAGCTTCGCGGAGCTGTGGACATTTTTTTTAGCTTTTCCCTTGGATGTAGCAGTTGTCGATGGGAGCGACCGGAGGGATGTTTGAGACATCAGAGGTGCCGTGTCCAACTCTCTCCAACTGTTTCTTCTTCTGTTAAAACTTGAGTTAATCTAAAAGTTCTGTGTTCAGAATGGAATCACCACTAAGTTAACACTGTATGCTGATGACACTGTTTTGTGTTTGTTACATGGGCGGGGGCGGGCGAGGGTTTATCGATTAGGTTTTGATGTTTTATGGTCTGGTTTCTGATCAAACTATTAGCTGACTTGTTATCGTGGCTTTATGAATCACAGAGCAGATGTCACATCATCTGTGAGACTGAGATTGTGTGATTTGTATTTTACAGTGAGCACTACATGTACTTCGCTTCAGTGACATGTGGCAGCCTCCATTTAAATCAGACTTCAAAACATGTACTTGCCAATAAAGGAATAGAAGTGAAAAGTGTCTTCTCCCTGATGGCTGATGCATTAATATTTTGTTTGTGAGTATTAAACCTATTGTGGGTTGGTACTGGTATTGGAGTGTTTATCCAAATGTTATCCTTACTTTTTCCAAAGTTCCAGTTTAACAAGTAACTAGAACGAAACATTACAAAAATGGCATTCATCTAGACATTATTTCAGAAATGATGAAAATTCAATTTGAAGTAAATAGAAGGATATTTAATGTCATTGTACTTATTGATTTTATTTTCTATTTAACACCCAGTTAAGTAAAAGAAAAAAAGGAAAATGGATTTTGGTCTTACAGTGTAACTGATGTAATTTTCTTCACATTAAATTCTTTTGATAATGTCCCGTCTCAGGTTCATGCGTTGCTGACTGATGTGAATACATCTCAGGTAGAATGCAAAGTTTAGGCCCCAACTGTCATGAAAGACAAGTAAAATTCATCCTCATCCGACTGAATTCAAAGCATCCTTGTAGATCCCACAGGCAAAATTGGTGAGATATTTTGCATATATGTTGTACATGTTTTCTGTGTTTTCCTTAATATTTGGTGCACTGTAAAAGATGTGTTTTTAAGTATTACTTTGTGTTTGCATAGGTCATAAAGAGTACACTGTTTATTGGAATGAAGCAGGATCAGAATCGTGTTGTGGCTGTACTACTGTCACTTTCAGCACACCACCGCCTTTAGAAACTCGTTTCATCCCCCCCACCCCCCACCCCCCAAAAATGTATTGTTTCACCAGTTATTGTTTTTAGATTGATTCTTTTTGTCTCTCTGCTGTTCTTGGGAAATGTTAATGTGCATTAATGGAGAAAAAGGAGTTCCACATTCCCATACATATTTTGTATTGGTTCATAAATAGACATTTTTACAAAAACAATGAAGAGTTCTTGTCAATAAAAAAGAAAAGATATTAATGTCCAAAATAATCAGTGTTGTTATTTATTTATTTTTGACTTCAAATGTAACTGTGTTACGGTGATGTACCTCAGGTAAATCAAGAATAGCATGGACACAGCAGCACATGCAGGAGATCAAGCCTTTGGGTTCAGGCTTTGACATCATAACTCAATATGAAAAAGCAACCAAAGACCTACAAAGCAGGGATTGGGGGGGAGTGACGATAATCAATTCCTCCCACTGAGGAACATAGACTTTAGTTTGTGCTCATGAAATGCTTCACGTTTTGAGCTGCAGTGGCAATATCAGCGAGTGATTATGTGTTTCAGCATCGCTTTCAGATGGGAACTGTTAAAGCAGTCGTGGCAGCAAAAGAGCGTGTGACTTACAGCCAATGGTACATTGCAAAAATGCAAAGAGTGCATTGAATCCGTCGACGTGAACTGAATAGTTATAAGAGAGCAACAGCAGACTGGAGTTGAATGCTTGGAGTCGCTGGGGGAGGTGTGGTCTTGTTACGAAATACCTCAGGAATACACTTATCTAGGTTCTGCTTCAATGAACATTGGGTCGCTGAATTGGTTTGATTCAGGAAAGGAACCTAAGGAACGGAGGCAGAGAAACAGTGGCTGGTAGGTAGATAGATAGATAGTTGGATAGTTAGATAGATAAATGGATAGATAGATAGTTGGATAGTTAGATAGATAGATGGATAGATAGATAGATAGATAGTTGGATAGATAGGTAGATAAATGGATAGATAGATAGTTGGATAGTTAGATAGATAGATGGATAGATAGATAGATAGATAGTTGGATAGATAGGTAGATAGATGGATAGCTTGATGGATAGTTGGATAGATAGATAGGTAGATAGATAGATAGATAGATAGTTGGATAGATAGAGAGTTTGATATATAGATAGGTAGTTGGATAGATAGATAGATAGGTAGGTACTTTATTGATCCCAAGCCGGAAAATTCCAGTTGCATACAGTTAGATGCAAATATATATGATGACCCCCTAGGAAAATAACATTTTAGTGACATGATTTTCAAACATTGAAAGTGGGCTTTTCCTTTCCTAAATTCTAGGGGCACGTAGTTCGTTTTTGTTTCAGACGTAAGAACAATAAAAAGGAAATCAACAGCATTCTTGTCACGTGCAAAAGTTTGGGCATCATAGACTTGTTAGGCCTGTAATGACTCTTTAGGACCAGTAATGCAGTTTTAAGAACTTTCATTCGGATCCAGAGCTTGAAAAATGTTCCGACTCTTTAGACCTCCACAGCCACGGGGGCCATTCCCAAAACTCATCAAGGATCTGAAAGTATAGCCAATCGATGCCCAGGAAGCAGGGAAGGCTGTTAAAAGATTGCCCGATTGCTTCCTTCCTTCCTCACTGCAAATTCCACCGTCCAAGATGATCATCACAGAGGGAAGAATGGATTCCAGTAAATAGCAGCCAAAACTCTGGATACAAATGTCCTGCGGTCAGTCAAGTAACTGATACTGAAAAGCGGCTTCTGCAACAGGACAATGATCCAAAGCAGATCTCAATATTCAGCAAGAACAAAACAAGCCGAAGGCCGTCACAGTCACAGTGTCCTGAACATCGCGGAAAGTCTGAAAGGCAGATCTTAAATACTGTGTGTGCAATACGATATATGTAGATATCAATTTCTTAAGACCTGGCTGGCTCGATGGAGTCCACAGTCTGCAAATAGCCATCTTGCTCTTTGGAGCCAGAGTCTACGCAGTAGTAATCATGGAGTGAAGTCGTGGTATAGAATTTCTGCCAACAACAATCGTGATAGACGCTTCAACCCCATTTTTGTAGCATCGAATAAATAATTAAAAACAAACTTACGGCAAAAAAATGGACACTTTGACTTAAGTCACTGTCAAAACAACTAGCTAAAATGACGGGAACCATTTTTGAGAATAATTTAATGCATCCTTTGACTTCCTAGTTTGCTCCATGTCCCGTTTGCACCCGTGGAGGAGGCGGGGTTTATGTGCTATACAGCAGCCAGCCACCAGGGGGGGCGATCGAGATGATTTGGCTTCACTTTTTCGGGGAGCTGTCATGTCGTCCATCTTTTTATTTAAAGTCTAAGGTGGGGTCGCTTACATCTGTAGTGCCAGGTCAAGCCCAGCAAAGAGACAGACGGCGCAAGTAAAAACTTTTTTGACGGGCCACTGATGCGGCGGCCCACATGGATTCGTCCCGGTACGCCCAGCGGCTTTTTGTCTCCCAGTTTCAGCCAATCGATCCAAATCAGTTGATGCCACACATCAAACTAAGAACAATATTTACAGCACAAAACTCATCATATTCCGAGGAAATAATAACATCTGAATATAATGAGGCAACTTTTAAGTGAAATTTTTCTTGCGGCATCAGGAGTGGATCCATCTGTACAATCACGAGTGGATCACCTGAATTAAAGCCCGGCGAGGGCAGGTGTCATGAAACCTTGATCACATACATAAATCGTTGTGAACAGGCAAGTATACAACAATCGCTCTTAATTAAAGAGTAGCACCTTGAGAAGAACCGTGAAATTGTGAATAAAATCTTCAGGGGTTCACCCTCAAAATCAATCTCCTCTTCACTGCGTGACGAGTGCAGTGAATCTTTTAAACTCAACATCTGAAACAAATGGAGACGGAGATATTGATTCCAATAAAGGAGCTGGAATCAATGCGAGGTGAGCTATTTTTCATAGAAATGTGTATTTCACCATTCATATTCAATGCTTTACGACTCGGGTCTTTCTCCAGACCTACAACATTCAGTATTCAGTGGCTGACTTGAATAGAGGAAGATATTATCTTTTTAATTACATTTTCACCTCGGGCTCTCATTTTACCTCAAGTGCTGTACATAATGAGCCAACATCTTAAATAAGTTAAGGTGATACTGCTGCTATTGATCGGAAACCGAAGACCTCAGGCGAACTATCAGTCATAGAAAATGTACGTCCTGAGTTCATGTTCAATGTGCGTGCCAGTTGCTCTCGTATAAACCCATTAGTCAATATCTTCAAATAACTTAAACAGAATGGAATCATATTCATTACACTTTAACCGACTCTGTAACAGCAAACGGCTGCACTTAATAAAGCCGGAGTGTGTCTGTGTGTGTGTGTGTGTGTGTGTGTGTGTGTGTCCTTGGTGATGCTGTTTTATCTATAGTAATGAAAAGGTCAGCGGTGCAGTCCTGCCTGGATGCATTAACCTTGTGAGCTCAGAAGCTCAAAGCTGCAGTATGCTGAAATGAATAGCACATTATTTCACCATTACATGAGCACAGGTTTCCACATTATTGCTTGACTCCGGTATTTGGATCCTGAATCTAATGAACGCTCTTGTTACCAGTCTCACGTTATTCGGCGGATGCTTGTTTTGCCGCCGCTGCTCAACGTGACGAGGCCGCGCAAAAAAAAACGTAACCTCTGCAGCCTGGTGTCAACAGGTGAGCCGACAGTGATTAGGAATGATTTTCTTGATTGTGAAATCGTAAGGGGGGCGAAGAAAGAACGGAGCCATTAAGTCTTGGTGGTCATGGCGTCCCTTAAGGGTGACCTCTAGGAAATAAGGTCAACGATTTAACTACTTGTCCTTTGCTTTTCAAACACACCAGGTTCCCCCATCACGCAGAGTAATACCTTTTCATTGAATCATGTTATATAAATAACTATACCGTCCCCTATAAAATCATATTAATTCATTACAAATTTTCTTATTTTGTGAAGAATGGTATCTTGACAGGTCTTGAACATAGGAGACCAGGGAATTTGGGATCTAGTTTTACTACTATTGCAAATCTTTTCGTCTACATTTGCTCATTTTGTCTTTCTTTTTATAGTCCTTTTACTGGACCAGAGCCTTCACACAGAGGCTCTGGTCCAGGGGGCCCCTGTTCATTGGGCCCCTGGGCCTGTGCCCTGTAAGCCTGTAGAGTTTATCGATCCACCGGGTCGGTGGCACGTTCAAGTTGTTGTCTGTCCAATCCGTTAAATTCTGCCAGAAGGGACGTCAGAGGCAACTCAGGGTAAAGTGTCTTGCCTTCTACTCTGGCATGCGGACGCGGGGTTTGGCCGGGATCGAGCCGACCGACCGCCTCGACCCCCTGAGCCACAATCGCCCCAACGGGTTGTGGAAAGCGTCTTTGAAGTGCAGACGCCCTATTTGAGTTGTGTGCGCTTCATTCGGTGTACAACAGGAGGTCCAGGTAATGGGAACACCTGCACAGTGCAGTCCAGTCCAACAACACCGCAAACTACTGCAACAGTCTACAGGATTTAAACAAAAACAATATCGGCTTCAGAGTATTACACATAGCTGTCATAGGTCGCAGCAACATGATGATAGCTTGTGTTTGCAATTTTTTTTAAATATTTTTGTTTCCTGAGCTTCACAAATCCGTGATCTACTATTATTTCCAAAACCATGATTTTTCCCTCGGCCATTGTTTTAATGCAAACCCCGTTCTGTCACAAAGGGGCTTGTTCTCTGTTAAAACATAGCTTCCATTCAGCCGCTGCACTCTCCTCTTTGAGCCGCTGTTGTTTGTGAAATCATGGGCGCAGCCACTTAAAACAGCACCTAGACATTTTATTGGTTTGACTCCGGCATTAAATTGCTCTCTGCCATTCAGCATGTGTTGTGGTTGTCTGGTTTTCAACAGCAATTTGTGCACAGTGGGTCAATTTGTTCATTTTTTTTATTTTATATTATTGTAATTTGCCACAGTACCTCTGCATCTCTTTGTTTTTTTGGGGCAAATGCTGCTGTTTGTTTGGTTATGAATGAGGAAGAGTTTTTGTCCATCCTCACCTTATTCCTTATTATTTAGCAATGTGCATCAAGAGTGGCGTGCTGTCTGTTTAGTTTGGTTCTGTCTTGACAATTCTTGCCATAACACGGTTTTTCAAACATTCCAAAAAGAGAAAATCATAAAGAGAAGAAGACCACAACAGAAGCTACACATTCAGTCCCGGACATGAACACACACACACACACACACACACACACACACACAATGAGAGAACAAACAAACCAGCGTCAAACATCCTCGTCTATCATAACCCCGAAAATGTCCTTTTCTTTGCCTTCGACATAAACATTTCAAAACAAAACAGGATGTTGCATTCCAGCTTTCAGGCAGTTGACGAACGCTACAGGGCGATCAGCTGTTATTCACAGATCTTCATCGGGGCAGCAGGACGCGGATACAATTAAACTTTTCTTGATCTTCTGATTTGGTCTTTTGTAAAAAATTACTTGGACCGTAATGAGAAGCCAAATGCGGAAGTTGGTTTCTGTGGAAGTCTATGAGAAAATGACATTTTTAAAACCCTAACCTTAACCCTGAGGAAGTAAGTAAACGTCGGTGTCGTTTAGGGTGAAATAGACGATAAAGCACAGTATGCATTGGAGGCGCGGATACCGTGTGATTGACAGCTGGTGCTGTCCAATGGTTGCAAGTGTAGGTGGACGTGGACGTGCAGTGGTTGAACTCTGAGTCAGCCCCCGCCCCCCCCACCCCCGCTTCTCCCAATATGGTTACTTCTGGTTTGCAGAAAAAAAACAAAATGGCGCCGGTCAAAATGGCAGCTGGGTGCAAGTTCATCTCCTCCATGTGTTTGTCCTCCTCGGTCTTGATCAGGTAAGATCGCATGAGTGACGGGATCTGTTGATTTCAGTGCTGACGGATGACTGCTGTCTGTTTGGTGCCTGTTAGGGGATTTTTTTTCTTCAGCCCCATGAGGAAGTTGGATTTGGGATCTGAGGCCCGAGCGCCACGTGCCGGTAAATGTTCCTTCCTCAGCTCTGGCGTTTGCCTTCGGGCGGTGAGGTCCTCGCGAGGACGCGGCCCGAAGCGTCGGGCTTCGTCAAAAGCTTTGAAATCACTTGAGCCAGTGGAAGTAATTGTTGGATTTTGTGGCAACATGGTCGCATTTCTGTGAAAAAAAATAAAACTCCCAAAGGGCAAAGAGCACAAACAAGTCAGCCAGGTGGGTCGTAAACGAGTCGGCAGCTTTGCTAGAATCTATAAATCACAAACTGAACATACCCATAGTTCTTCATTGCGCGGCAAAAAAACTGAGCGTGCACAACTACCAGGAAGTCACTCGATACTCGGAATGTTCTGGTATTACAACCTTATTTTCTGAGACGCCTGTTTGGGTTTTAATTTAATTTAAGATTCATTTTATCTGTTCTCCTTCATTCCATCCTGGGGTGTGTTTCACACCTTAGCAGATTTTGCTTTGGACCCGTCTTTAAAGCCACGATCACAGCGGTCCGTTGACGTGGCCTGCGCCCCCGCGGACTGAACGTTTGACAGGAACTACCACTTGGTAGCCCTGCAGCAAATACGGCTAAAATTCAAAAAATCTGTTGACACTGTGTCAGAGACGTGTCGTTATGAGGCCACGCAGCTTCAGCAGCAGCGGTGGTGATGTATGGTATTTTGAAATATTGCAACGTGCACCCAATGTCTTCTCCCCATTTTGTATATAAGAGAAGTGTGTGGGGGGGCTTGTGATAGATACAAATCATTTGGTACATCTCCATCCATCCATGGCTAAGAAGGGTGTTCCAGACATCCCTCTCCCCGGCCAGGGGTTCCCAGCTCACCCTGGGAGAGCATGAGTCCCTAGTTCTAGGTCTACCTCTAGGTAAACCTCCAAAGGAAGGCGCCCATGCAGGGGGCACCCTGACAAGATGCCCCGAACCACCTCAACGGACCCCTTTTCGACGCTAAGGAGCAGCGGGCTCTACTCCGAGCTCCCCCCGAAATGTCCCACCTCCTCATCCTGTCTGTAAGGCTGAGCCCCGCCACCCTGTGGAGACCCTGACCTCGCATAGGTACAATCAGGCATTTAGGACCTCACCGCGTTTAATCCGATCCTGTGGATTGAATACGTCTTTGTGCCTGTCGATGGCGCAATAAACGACATGGTCCCTCTCGGGGTAAATTTTATCCATAAATAACACGTATGCAGGGCAGCGAGCGGGATGACCGAAAGCAAACCAGCGGGCCATGTTAAGACATGCTGGAGGGCGTATGAGAGGAAGGAGAGGAAGCCCAAGGCCGTGTTTATGATGCTGCGCTGGGAGACCTGTTCTATCCCGACCACAAATCAAATGTAGGCTTTGCTTCAAGAGAGCAAATCTCATTCGAGCAGACGATAAACCACAGACGAGCACGAGACGCCATGACGCCATCGTCAACAACTAACCCGGCTCCAAGTCAAAGATTCATCACAGCCCGTTTGTCGAACCGACACGTGGTTGCTGATGATGATGATGATGATGATGATGATGATGATGATGCACATAAGCCACATCCATATTTGATTTTGTTCCTTCATTCTGATTTATCAAGATTTCCCCCTTTGCTGTTGTCTCAGAGCAAAGCTCACTGTCGTTATTTTAACTCACTGTTCTTTTCCTTTTCATTTGCCCCCCCCTGCTTTGTCGCGTCGCCCTCCGGAAATATTGCCGCCGTGACAAACAACTAAATAAATAAGAGATAAATAATGCAAGTAATAATGTGCAATAAAACTGGAATACATTCACAGTGTTTTCTGTTTTAATTAAGAGCAACTGTGGGGCTGTTTATCTTCCTACGACAGATATTATATAATGCATGACATTAGTGGTGACTCTTGTTTTTTTCCACTGTTTTTGTTTTTTTCCATCGTTTTTGCATTTCTGCTCCAGATCAGCAGCCCTGCACTGTACAACGAGTTCAACATACCCAGGTTATCTTTCTGCTGTCTGGCTTCACTGAACCCAACATTGACATTGGATAACCTGTGCCATGAAGCTGGTTATCAACTGGGTTCGTTCCTACATGACTGCGAGGGTGTTAATGTGAAAGAGGCACAGACGTTAATTACGAGCAACACCGGCAGAGCCGCAAATAAAGTATTAATATCAAATGAAGAGAAACGCTGATACCTGCAGGTAGAGTCAGTTCTAGTGACACTAAAGTTATAGTGACACTAAAAATTGACATTAAATGAAGTGAAATGTAAATGATGATCACATAACTAGAAAAGAAGGGAAACTGTACAAATAATAGGCTGAGGAAAAGCTAATTAGATTCTTTTTAATTGCTTTTTTGGTGAACTAACTATTCTGAATATGGGACTCAGATGGGAAAAAAAAAACATGTCAGACTCTCTGTCAAAGCAGAAAGGCGAAATATTGATATTTGTGAAATATTGAACAGTCTGCATATATGTCTCATCAGAGTTGTAGTGACAGAATAAGAATGTATGGGCATCAATACTGTCAAGAATTATTTCTGGAGTTAAATAATCTAAAAGTGAAAATATAATAGTTTAAATGTATTTAGCTCCATTAATCTATAAACATATCAATTGGTTTTTATTGGTTGTCACAACTCTTTGTCCCCGTCGGGATCCCGTAGGAAGGATGACTCACTGGTTTTCCAGTGATCTGATTGGTCAGTAGTTGGGCCTGAACCTGCTCCGGAGGTTCAGCATCTATGCTGATTTATAACAAGTGTAATAAGTGAACGAGCTTCGTACAGTGGGACCGAAAACCTGGGGTTACCTCGACAATGGAAAAAGCCCGCTTCACTGTACAGGCCCCCAGATTGTACGTGATCTCCTTGAACTTGATGCGATATTTCTCAATCTATATGAACTTGTTTATGCTTGTTGATGCGGTCAGAAACTCTGAGCGGCAACCTCGGGAGGATTGCAGCAAATGTTTTCAAGTGCAGCTCCGTCCGTGCAAGACTCCGTCTGTCTGCCTCAACTGTATTTTATCTGATGGAGAGGGGGGGAGCCGGACTTGTTTTGTTCTGCAGCCATATCTTCAAGAAATGCAAATGTACTGTTCAGATGTTGCAACCGCACACTTCTGCCAGTTTGACGTCCAGCGAACGTGACTCACAACTCACTGGCCGCGGGCGAAACAGGTGCTGGAGCGCCTTCCTGTGGCCACGTGAGGAAGTGCACAGTGATGCCTCAGCAGTGGGCAGCTCCCCCACGCAGAAAATACACTACTTTAAAGGATCATAGTGCAAAAACACATTGAATTCACATCGACCGGTGAGAGACGTGTTAGAGGAGACGTGTATTGAATGACTGTACGTGCGTGTCCCCCCGCTTAAAATGCATGGCTACTTCAAAACTCCATTCACAAAGTGATGTATCGATTGTCACGTTACCAAACGCTTTTTTTTTAGTTTTTACATGACTGGCAGCTTTTTCCACACAAAGAAGAAGAAGAAGAAGAAGAAGAAGAAGAAGAAAGAATCTCTGTCACATAATGATCCACTCTATAAATGATTGTAATCTGAATTGAACATAACTAATCAGTGTCACGTTAATGTTAAGAGTTTCACAGCCAGAGTGCAATTAACCGTTTTTGAATGATTTAGCCTCTTTTTTTTTTTTAATATTGATATTTAGCCCAATATATGAGAATCCTGAATATCAACCTAATGGATCTTATTAGCCTTGTCCTCTAGACAAAGGTGATTTAATCAAAGCGGACTTGATTTATATACCCCGTCCCTCCTTTCGTCTTCCACCTCTCCTCCTCCTCCCTCTCTCTCTCTCTCTCTCCCCGTCCTCTGTTGCTCTCTCTCTCTCTCTCTCTCACACACCCACACACCGAGGCAGCGGGGGGATTCATTTGTCTTGCTGATTAATGATGAGAACCATATCCTCCACAACACCAGTAAATTAAAAGAGATCGGAGACGGAGAGAAAGAACATCAAGGTCCATTCATCCCGATCACATTTCACAGTGGGTCCAATTCATCCTAAGCTTTATTTGTATTGTCTGCTATACAAACACACACACACACACACACACACAAAAAAAACCCCCACTAGTCATTCACTTTCTCCACCCAGACCCTCTCTGGCAAGTCTGGGGATTT